>NW_005179108.1:72336-116029 GCF_000350225.1 Chondrus crispus | reverse complement strand
GTTGTGTGCGGCCGTGGGGTGGTCGGCGGCCGGGCTGCGCGCGCGGCGCCATGCGTGATGGGACGGATGGGCGGGGCGTCACGCCGCCACGCGGCCGCGCGTCACCTTTTTTATTTTTTAGAAGGCGCCCCGCGCTGGAAGGGCCGGCGTGACGTGGTGACGTGTGCTCGCGCCACGCCGCGGGAAGAGCGCGTGGCCGTCGGCTCGCGGGCGGCTCGAGCGAGGGCGCTGGCGGCGCGCAGGGAGCGAGTGGGCTGTGTGCTGTGTGCTGTAACAATGTTAGATGTCGTGGTTGCGTAGATGTTGTGGTTGTGGTTGTGGAATCGCCCGCCTCGTTGGCAGTGCTCAACACTGTAAACTGTAAACTGGGTTGTGATGTGCGTCACGTCCGTGGCCACCTCATCGGCCGCTTTCGGCCGATGAGGTCATGAAAACGGCGGAAAATAATCAGAAACCGTACCATCGCTGGTCTATTGCACGCGCCGCCACCGTCCCGCCCCGCCAGACGCACGGCAATGCGGAAATCCTCTTCCGCCCAAGCAATCGACACCCTTCTCACCGCCCTATTTTCGGTAAATGCCTTTGTAAATGTCCCGCACCATTCAAACCACGAGCCTCTGCCACGAGCCCCCTCTGCCACGAGCCCCCGCCTTCCAACCTTTTCCACACTCCATCTCACACAACCATACATCCTGTACCATACATCCTGTACCGCACATCCCGCCAGTTGACGTCTTCCCCCCTGCCCGCGTACCGGCTCGGCGCTACCGCTTTATGCAACCATTCCCCGCAAAATGCCAACCAATTCACCCCAACATAAAATCCCACGTCTTTGAAACTACGGTATCCATAACGATCCATCACCCTTCGTGCCCTCATTCTCCTCGTCCACATCATCATCAAGTGCAACCGAACAACTCACCGCCCACGAAACCCTTGGAGGCTACGTAAACTGCCCGACGCACAACGCATTCCCGCTCTCCAGATCACACACCACCTACAGTAGTAACAGTCTGCTTGCTCCTGCTGCTTGCCCACATTCAACCTGCGTGCTGAATCACAAATGTGTAACAATTCAAATTCTCCATTTTCACCTCCACCCTAATGGATGACCGAAAGCGCTGCCCAACTTCCATCATCAATTCTCTAGAGAGATGTCTATGCACGCGTTTGTTCATACCGCGCGTGTACTAATATGCCTTCCTCCCGCCGCTATCATCCGATGCGGACTTTTTCGCTCTGCTACAACAACTACCCTTCCCTAAAACGTTTATTCCGGACACCGGTTAATTTCGGACACAAGAAAACTTGACCACTGAAATGTGTAGGATGCCGATAGAAGCTAATACATGATGATGAATAGATATGATACAAGTGCCCTCCTCTAGTTGACTGTACCCGACAGAGATCGATTTCTAGTAGAAGGATCGCGCTTCAAGCGGCAGAGGGCTACAGTGAAGAAAAATTCGGCAGCGAAACAAACAGCTGGTCTTAAACTAACGTCAGAAAGGGGCAGTGATGCAAATGGAAGCAACCGACTGCGTCGATAACCTGGTTGAGGGTGCGTTGGAGGGAAAATAAAGGGTCTGTCCGGAATTAAACTGTGATGGTCACACTTGCCAATTCATGAATTTGGGCGCTGGCCACTACTGCAGGAGGATGTCGCCAAACACAGGCCTTCTGCAGTCCGGCAACTGCAAGTTTGCTAGAAAACAGCCTCCCAGGTCGATTGATGCTGGTTAGAACAGCGAGAATCCGCAGCAAAGTATTTTTTCGAAGATTGTTGGAAAAGTGTCCGGAATTAGCCTTTTGGGGAAGGGCAACCTCTTCCAGATTAATTATGAATCCAAGTTATTTATGAGCATCCCCAACGCGGCGGTTCTATACCCGGATACAATTTCAACGTGTACGCTCGCTACTGGCCAGTCATCTCTATAGAATTTTGTTATGACAAAGCATTCTATCCACCTTGATTTTATTCGCGTAAACGCCAACGCAAGTTCGCAATTCTATAGCGTGCGAGGCCACCGTCTGCCGAAAGCTACAGTCTCCCGCAATGAAAGCTCTTGATAGCTCTTGACAACGTCCTGCAGTAAATTGAGGACAGCGACGGCGACGACGCTGCTGGGAGCCGACAGTCGAGTGCGATGTGTGCTCAGTCGTACGCTCAATCGCGCAGATGGGAAGGTGGGCACCCTACCGTCTCCAATCACGACTCTGGCGCCCTTCGGCGCCCTGAAGGGGGTGCACGATGCGCGTGGCGTGGTGTTGCCGTTTGCGTTTCTGCCAACAAGAACTGAAGTATGCGGTAAAACCAACGATTCCATTAAATCATGATTATTCGCGAATTTGCGCGCATAAACTGTGAGTAAATTCTGCAAAATGATGAAATGACCATTTTTGTCTTCCTTGGAGCCCTAAACAAAAGGGATCCAACTTTGGATCAAATTTACCTTTATGACCTATCTCCGTGCCTTTTTGCCTTGTCCATTAGCCTTGAAACTCCCTCATAGCATGCTTGAAAAGACGCATGCGAGTCTTCAAGCGCTCTGAGTATCCGCGGCACGGATATTCATGAGACACGGATAGCAGACTGAGCCGGCTTATAGTAGGTCCCATCGGTCCGCAATCCAGCCCTATTCAGACGGTCCGGTGCCGGTGGTTCAGTACTGATCCGAACCTAAATTCGATTCGGAATTCAAAGTTCGAATCCACCTGAGGGGACCGGGACCTCCGACGCCACAGAACAAAAAATGAGAAGGGCTGCCGTGTGTGTTCCGTCATTCCAATATGCTCATGTTTGTCGCACCCTCTTTACCTACGGACCGATTCATTCTGTTTTCTCGTCATCCAGATGGACGTGCTACGCATCGCCCTTTTCGCCCGCGATGGAACCGCCGGAGCACTCCCTCAACATAGCTTCCGGGCCAACCTGCCCACGCAAAAGCCGTCAATACGTCCACTGAAGATACCTTTGCAACAAATGCCGGGAGAGATATCTTTTTCACGTGCATGGATGAAGATAAGGCGATTCGGCTTTTGGGAGCCGACCTGGGTTCCGTAGATGCTCGTGAGTTCCTGTTTATTGCGGCTGAAAGGCTCAAGTTTTCGCATCGGAGAAAGTCAGTGGAAGCGATCATTCGGTTTGTCAGGAAATTCGACAATACAAAAACGGATCAGTATCTTCTTGAGGATTGCGTTTCTCGACGAAAGGCTGTTGAGACGCTCGGAAGACACCAGGGAGCGTGCACGCAGAAAGAGGTTGAAAAGTTGCTCTCTGAATGCCTACACGACGGAGACCCTTATATGGTTGAAGTGGCTGTGTGGGCACTTGCTGAGATTGGGGTGCCAGATGATTCGAGCATCCTACAGGAGGTCATGGGCGTGCTGGACAATGAAAAGGTGGAGAAAGTGTGCGAAAAGGCGACTATCTGGGAACTAAAGTACGCCTGCCTCCTTACATGTGAGCGCCTCGGAGACAAGGGTTGTTTGCGGTAACGGCTACAAGGCGATGAAGACTGGCTCATGCGTGCTGACTCGGCGTTGGACTAGGGCACCTCAGAAGTGGATCTGAAAAGGATAGCTGAGGGGGGGAAAGAGATATGTATTTCTGTGGTCTTAGCTGCTCATACATGACATGCAGCAGGGCAGGGCAGACTGGGTATAGACCGTAAGTGGCAAAGCGTTGAGGCCTCTCCCGTCGAAAGGGGTTGCTCGCAGGTTCTCGGCTGCGTATGCGCCTACGGAGCCAGGTTGCCACGTACCCCGAAGATTGTATGGTGTGGTATAACCCCAAACGGAAATTAGGATCGGATCAGGGACAGTAAGGCAACGAGCCTTACAGCCATGCGCGCACACACGTGTCCTCCACGTGTACGGGACGCGTACTACGCGTGGACTGTCAGCCCCGCCTGCTGACAGCGTTACAGTGTCGGTAGACCGGCACTACTGTAGAGTTCTGATAGACTACAATGTACATTAAATATGAGCGGACCGCCGGCGGTGGAGGACGACAAGCACGGACTTGTCAAGGATCCTCCACCTTGGTCCGCCCGCTTACTTTTAGGTACTTCCGTCCGTTTTACCTAGGATTAGCACCGCGCACGGGTTGAGGACGCGCGTAGCACGCCCACGAGCCGGCTCCGCCTCCGCCCGTCGGTACTGGATCGTCGCCAAGTACCGCTCCGGGGCATCGAGGCGTAGAACCGCTCGCGCGTGCGCGCGTCCTCCCCGATCCCGCTCTACCACCGCTACCTCGAGCCCGTGCTCGGTACCGTGGGTGGGCCGTGCTTCTGTCTTTCCGCCGATCGGGGTCTTTCCGAACTGTCAGTACTCACCCCCCTCGTCGTTGGGGGTGATTATACTACATATGACTCGAGATTACGCTCGCCCTTTCCACGTAACCGAGGCGTTGCTGAAGGTCGACACATACTCAGGAGAGACTGGTGATTCTTTAGGTTGTTTCCCACGCCGCTGCCTTAGTGCAATCTCAACTTGTTATTCCCCAACTTGTGATGTGGAGAATCAAAAGTACAGAGAAAGAGAGTATCTCTCTCTCTCAGTGTACAGTGTGCACTGTGCTGGATCATGATCATGCGGGCGGGAACAACCCTTCTCCATCCGTCATCATGTGCTTCAAGCACATGATGACGGATGGAGAAGGGTTTGAATGGGACATTGACGAGTTTGGAAGGGTACGCAGACGCGCTCATCTATCTTCTATCTGAACGAAAAATTTCGCTTTCTTCTCTGTGCCAGAAATTGAAAGCAATTCAAAACTCCGATCATAAATTGCCCAATGAATAGTCGCACATCATCATTGTGCACACCTGTCGAATATTTATTCGTCGTGACGCTAAGCAATTGAACTGGCGGAGGCCTGCTGCCGCGTCCCACAAGTCCCCAAGATCGAAGAGCTGAAATGTCTCCCGCGTTTTTGCGTTGCAAAAATAATATATGCCGGGCACGCTCACCTTGCGCGACAGGACTACGGATCACCGCTTCGAATCATCAGCCGCTTTCAGACTCCCTACAAGCCCCGCTTCCTGGATCGCCACAACTGCTCTCGTCGCTCCTACCCGCACCACCACCATCGCAAAACCCTCCGCGCAATCACCCTCTTTGCCGCTGCAACCGCACCCACCGCACTCGCGAAAGTCGCTACACACACCCGCGGCGGCCGAACCCGCACCTGCCGACACTACCCCAGCCGCACCCACGCCCACCGGCCCCGCCACCGCTCAAGCTGCACCCGCACCCGGCGCCATCGCCACCTCCGCCGCACCCAAGGCCACCGCCACCCCCGCTTCACCCAAGCCCGCCGCCACCCCCTCCGCATCCAAGCCCGCCGCCACCCCCGCCGCACCCAAGCCCACCGCCACCCTCGCTGCACCCAAACCCGCCGCCACCCCCCGTCGTACCCAAGCCCAGCGCCACCCCGCACCACCTAAGCCCGCTGTCACCCCCGCCGCAGCCAAGCCCGCCGCCACCCCCCGCAGCCAAGCCTGCCGCCACCCCCGCTGCACCCAAGCCCGCCCCCACCGCCCAAGCCGCTGCCACCCCTGCCACCACCATCGTAAAACCTTCTGCGCAATCACCCTCTCTGCCGCCGCAACCGAACTCACCGCACCCGCACCAGCCGCCACTGCGAAAGCCGCTACATACTCCCGCGACGGCCGCACCCGCACCTGCCGACACTACCCCAGCCGCACCCACGCCTACCGGCCCCGCCACCGCTCAAGCTGCACCCACACCCGCCACCGTCGCCACCCTCGCCGCACCCAAGCCCGGCGCCATCCCTGTCGCACCCAAGCCCGCCACCACCGTCCAAGCCGCAGCCACCCCCACCACCACCATCCCAAAACTCTCGGGGCAATCGCCCTGTCTGCCGCTGCAACCGCCCCCACGGCACCAGCACCCGCCGTCACCGCGAAAGCCGCTACACACACCCTCGGCGGCCGCACCCGCACGTGCCGACACTATCCCAGCCGCACCCTTGCCCACCGGCATGCCACTGGTCAAGCTGCACCCACACCCGCCGCCACCGCCACCCCCGCCACACCCTCGGAATGACAACTTCAACACTGAGTCAGAGGCAGCGTTGTCAATTTTCTATAGCTAAAACCGCACCAAAATGGTGCTCGGCGATACGAACCAGGTAGATCCCACTGCAGACACAAGCCACAATGTCATCTACCCACCTTTCGTGGCAAATGATGAGGAAATTATTACAACTAGACGAGCGAACAGTACGGTATCCCCTAACCTCATTCTCTCATGCTCAACAGACCAGATTGCTGATCCTTGCAGCAGAAGTGGAACCCCCTCGAAGATTCGAGGGGGGATTTGACGTTAAGGCGGAACTCTAGTGGTAGAAGGAGCTCGGGTGGCTCAAATGGCGGGCGGAAGCAGTCTTACGCAAAAGCGCATTGTTTTGAAGAATTGAGTGAAGGGTGTGAAGTAGTAGGTTCTGTCTGCAGGGGTTGTGGTAAGCAAATTAGAGACAAGCAGCGTCGTGCCGCAAGTCTCAGCCGTCACGTGATAGGGTGTCGTCGGTTCGCACAGGATATCAAGGATCGGGTCTTATCTGAATCAAGTGCACTTCAGAAGGAACGCGGAATCTACAATTTTAATGAGCCAGAGCCACGACGTAAGAGATCTGGATCTTTCTCTGCTGATTCTCCTCCTGGAAAGGTTCGTCGTCGTGGAGGACGCCCCGAAGAAGCAGACGCTCTCACTGGCGCTCTATTGGAGGCTTTTGTGGAGCAGACATGGTCTTTCACGGCTCTCGATACATCACAAAAGCGACCAAACGCGTTTCTGCGGTTTCTAAAGTTGGCCGCCCCATGGTATGCGAAAAACTATTTCCCATCTCGCTACACGTTTACAGGACGCCATCTCGATGCACTTCACAAATCCGTTTCTGAAAGAGTGACGCGCAGGATCCGAAGCGCAATGTCAATGGGATATGGAACCGTTATCTTTGATGGCTGGAATGACAGCACATCTGCACCCGTCGTGAACGTGCTTCTGAGAACTGAAGGTTCTCGGTTACTATCTGGGCGCCGGACGTTTTTCCTCGAGTCACTCTTTACCAAATACGAGCGAGTGGGAGCTGTGGGGTATGTCCAAATTATTGAGTCTGTTATGGAAAAGTTTGGGGGTATGAGTCGGGTCTGTGCAGTGACCAGTGACAGTGCAAAATGTTGCCAAAACGCGCGCAGAGCTCTCACACACAAATACCCAAACCTTGTAGGAGTCCAGGACCAAGCTCATGTAGCTAACCTCTGTATGCAGGACATTGGAAAAATTCCATGGGCGAAGGAGGTCATTGAGAGCGTAACCTTGATGACAACTGAAGCCACACAGAAGCTAAAACTCCGAGCTCGACTGAAAGAAGCAATTGACAGTTACGAAAACACTGTAGTTCCCCATATTAACATGGCAGACTTCGTTTTTCCTTCCGAAAGAGATGAGTACACGGTTTTCGGGGAGGACGGGAAAGAGTTCTTTCCATCGCTTCCCATTACGCCGATCATGCTTCGAAAGCCCGTGAAGACACGTTTTGCTTCCATCGAAGGCACGCTTGAAGCCTTCATTCGCTGCAGACTGGTGCTTCTCGGCCTTGTCCAAGCTCCTGACTTCACAAGGAACCTTTGGGAAGCATCTAACGCGAGAGAAAGAGGTAAGCGTGAAAATTTTATTTCTAATATCGAATCGCACTTGTTTTTCACAAAAGTGAAGGAATTGCACAACATATCAGGCTCTTTCGGCGGTATCTAAGATTTTTCGACTCCGACGAAGCCAAAATTTCAGACTTTGTCCCTAAAACAGTAGCTCTTGGGAAGGACTTAGAGAAACTACCACTCACTTCGTTCATGACCAGTGAACGGAGAGCAGATGTCCTTGGAAAATTCGAGAGGCGCCAGAACGGTCCTGTAAACGCTAGTATTAAGGTCCGACTACTCGAAGACATACATGTTGCAGCCCACCTTAAAGATCCTCACCGCAGTCCACGCGATATTGATAGACACATCAACCGATTTCGCGCTTTCCTATTGTGGTACTGCTCCGGGAGTGGCACGACAGCTGACGCACTGCAGCTTCGTCAAAATATCCTTGAGCAATTTGTAAAGTTGGTGGAGGAATGGAACGACGAGAAGGATGACGCAGGGAGTGAGAATATTTTCAAGGAGTTTGAAAAAATGCCGCTGTTGTATTGGAAATCACTCGCTGATCGCCCCGAATATGCGCAGTTGCAGGAGTTTTCTATAAGGACACTGTCAGTTTCCCCGTGTTCTTGCGCAGCTGAGCGTAGTTTTAGTTTGCAAGGAAGGATTCGAACCTCATCGAGGAATAGGATGGATACTGCAAAAGTGAAGAAACTAGCTTTTACGCATTGGAACATGAAACTACTGGGAGATTCAGATCTCATCAGCGCGGGATTCTGGGGCTCAGTTCAAACCAATGAGGATTCACAGGAATTGACTGAGACCGACGATGAAGGCGAAGCCATAGGTTGCCCCAATGCTGAACAGGGGGAGTATACCAGCGTGTTTGACGACGATTACGATCATTTTGATATCTCTCAAGTAGAGAACCCAAACGACCGCGTCACAACTTCGATTATTAACAGCACAGGAACGCATCCTGGAAGGACACCCCATTCAACTGGACACCATTGACTTGATATCAATCTACAGTAGAACGTTTCCTTGCCAGTTACCGGGACAAAACTGAGCTTCTGATATCCTTAATTCGAATAAGAGCATCTGTAAAATGTACAAAAAAGTCGTCAGTGCTTCCCTTATGTCGTGACGCCGACTGGGGAGAGAAGAGGCTGTGGCAGTATTCTAGACCCGAGGAGCGACCGGGGCGCTGCATTTTTGAAAGATCGGGACATGGGCATAGGGAGGCTGCTGAACTGTCGGATTTGATTGTACGAGGGTAGGAGTTGATCGTCGTGCACGGCAGGGGAGTGGACAAAGTCAGACGTTCAGGGGTAGAGATCAGAAGTCGGGGCTGGAGGCAGGCGGGGATAGCCAAGCGGCTGGGATGAATGCGGAGCGGATGACGAGGGGGAGGAGGAGGAAGCAAGAGACGGGGGCGTAGTAGCGGGGATAATGTGGTGAGGGTGTGGGACTTGCGGGCTGGTAGGTGCGAAAAGACTATGGCTGGCACCGCGGGTTGGTGAGCGGTTTAAGGTGCGGCGGGGACGTGGTGTTCAGTGGGAGCTTTGATAGGTCAGTTAAGTGGTGGGGCGTGAAGAGGGGGTGGAGCTTGATCGCGGCCGTGACAGGGTTCGAGGAAAAAATTACCGGGGTGGACTGCTCCGCGGGCGGCGAGGTGCTAGTGACGGCGTGCTACGACAGAACGTGGAAGATGTGGAGCGGGGTGGAGGATTGAGGAAAGGGACGGGTCTGTGCGAGAGTTTGTGTGCATGGTCGAGGTGGTGGGGTATGGAGATAATATACGGAGGGCGAGAGTTAGCGGGGACGTGGAAAAAGTAGGGAGGTTCACGTGGAGGGTTCGTCTTCGGGCTCTTCGGGCTCCTCCGACTGGACATAGTTGCAGTTGCGGATGAATCAAGCGTTGTTGCGAGCGTGGATGAGGGCCTTGTCTTTGACATCGTCATAGTCAAAAAGGGCATACTGGACCTAAAAACCATCAAGCATGGCATCAACGTTTTCACCGTACATCTGGCGACTGTCGAAAAAGTAATCGCGGGCATCATATAGGGTCTGATTCAGCTCGGAGTCATGCTCTTTCTTCGCGCAATTCCAAACGTTACTATTCTGGGCGCGTACCCAGCTATCCCACGTAGCGTTAACGTGTCTGCGCAGGGCGAAGACGGCGAGGTTGAACTTGTCGCGCTGGTGGAGCATGTGTAGGACGTCTGCCTTGCGGCGGCAGTAGACGCTAGGAAAGATCTTGACTCTAGAGCTGGCGACGATGTAGCGAAGGGCGTCGTCTGCGGAGAGGGCGGAGCCGTCCAGGGCGGGCTCGCCGAAGTGCTTCCCGAGCTCGGTGCGCTTCAAGACGTCGTCGGCGTAGCCGCGGTTGGGCGTCCCCGTGCCGGCCGACGAGTAGCGGCAGCGTTCGAGCTGGACGAACCAGGTCGAGCCCTGGCGGGCGCCCGTGAGGGTGAGGGCGCGCGCGCAGGGCAGCGTGTCGTCCGGGACGAAGTCGGTGACGGGCGCCGAAGGCAGTGCGACGAGCAGGAGGGCAGCCGTGGCCAGCACGCAGACAAGCAGCAGCGGCAGGAGCACGGGGCGCCGCGAGGCGTGCTTCGGGCTTCGTGCAGGGCGAGAGAGAACTTCTACATGAAAGTACGTCTGCAACCCTGTTTCGAGCAGCGATATGGGTCTCGCCAGTGTGCTTGCGGGAGTGAGCTCTTACGTTGGCCCTCTTGTTGAAGGCGCGGGGGCAGATGGCGCATGTGAAGACGTGATCGGAGTCGGCGGCGGGCAGCTTTGGTGGCGCCGAGTTCGTTTCACCGACCGTTGAGGAATGGGTCCTGGAGGAAAGGGTATTGGTCCTGTGGCACTGGACCTCTTGCGTCATGTGAGGCAAGAGGTCCAGGTCCAGAGCTTGTGAAGTTCACAGTAACCTTGATCAGTGCTCTTGCGCAGGTCCAGGATAGAGTTTATCCTCTATACGATCGTCATCGCTGCTTTTCCCAGGTGCCTCTAAGGCACCCTTTATTCAACGTGACAGCCTTTACAACGGCACACGTGCGCATTGCCACTTAGCACAAGTTGGTAACGTGGCAATAACACGATGCACAAAAAGCCAACGTGTAAGTCGTGGCCACATTGACAATGCGAGATCTAAAGTCCTTTCTGCATGAAGATTCATGAAGTTATAAACTTTCTGCATGAATAAATCAGCAAAAAGCAAAAATGAAAAAAGGACTTGATATCGTTGGGTAAAACATTGGAAAGGCGGTGGACACGCCGTCCACGTCGCATTCTACAGGGAATTAAATCCGAGCTATAGATCGTTCTCAGATTTATCCCTACTGTTCTATTGCTCATAAATGTGAGCAACAGAGAGAAAATAAAATATAGCGAAATAATGTATTGCTCACGTTTGTGAGCAATTCACCCCGTTTCACGCCCATCTTTGACCCTCGTTCTTAACTGACCTGATTGGCTGAAGCTCAATCTCTATACTTCAGTCTCTTCCCTGACTCGGCACCTGCTTCCAATGCCTTCAAAATCCAAAATCAACCATTGGAAGCCCATTTTAGACCGTTCGAACGTTGAGGGTTCCATCGTAGTAAATAAAGTTCCTACAGCAGCGCTTCTACCAGCGTTTCGCGATACAGAAAACGTCCCAGTACCGTCTGTATCGGATACATATCATCTGTGCCGTCCGTGCATACCCATGACTTCCCCACCGCCACCTGCCACCCGCCTACCTCCCCACTAAAGTGGATCCGAACATCCACCACCGCCTGCCACCCGCCTACCCCCCGAATTCGCACCCACAAACGTAAGAACGCCTGCTGATCTCCCCCCAACCCCCCAAAGTGCCCCCCCTCACCCCCCACCGCCCGCTAATATCTCTACAGCGACTGCCCCTGCCAACAATCCCACAGAGCAGACATCTGTAACGAACACAAGAGAAGATGGGGTGCGGCGAGGACGAGGGAGAGGTCGTCCCGGCGGTCGAGGTGGAAATGGTCGTGGTCGGGGGTGCAGTCGCACAAGGACAACGGCCGGTCGTGGAAGGGGAAGGGTCGCACAGGGAAGCTCCTCTTCTGTGCAGCTGGAGGAGGGCGGGCCAGACGACGTGTAGCCTTAGCAGACCCTTCAGACGGGTGGCGTCTGCAGCCAAGAACAACTCCGGCTGTACAAATGGAGAGAGATTTTATTGAAGGAGCAGTTGGAGAGAGGGCAAGGCGCTTTTGTTACTCAGGTATTGTAAGAGCAAATGTGGAGCTCCAGGTACGACGTCTCAAGCCATCGCGGGCGGGTTTTATGATACTGCTTGTGGATAATCTGTTAAACATGTGCATGCAGTGGTCGAATGAGCACATTTCTTTGCATAATGAGCAACAAGAGCTGTTCAAGTTACATGAAATGTACCAGCATGTATCTGTGTTTCTTCTGTCGCAGTGCACAGGGCTAAGCCTCTCTACCACAGTCAGCATGTTATCATCTACAGGTTGTCGTACGCCGGATTTAAATCGTATGCGTGCAATATGATCCCGGTTGCTTGCTTACCCTTCTACAAATAGAGATGACATGAGCAGCTCTGCGTGGGGAGGACAAAGAGATCAGACTACTTTCCTAAGCGCTTTTAAACAGGGGGCTTTTGAGATGTCTGCACGGATATTCTTCTGCCCTTCGTTTACTTCGGCTACACTGGACGATGATTTATACGGTATTCGGGCAGTGGACAATCAAGTTAAAACTTTGAGTGCAAGAAAAGCCAACCGCGAAGGTCATACAGCGGACGTCATGGCTGATGCATTGTTTAGGATAACATTGGGTATTCGGTTTCGTCGTAGAGGGTAAGGGCAGCATGAAAACGTGCAAAAACTTCTTACACACATGCTTGACGGAAGAACGGGTCAAAGCTTGTGTGGGTTTACGATAACCGCGGACCGCGGGTACGGAAGTATAAAACTCATTGAGGAGTTAAACAAGCAAAGTGTTTCAGCCGTCTTTGTTATGCCAGAGCACCTATTAAGGTGTCATCCTTTTGTCGGATTTTCATACTTAAGAAGTGGTAGAGCTGATGAGTGTGAAGAGGGACAATTAGAAGACTCATACATGGCTGGAGAGGAAGATAGCAGTGCTTTTGAAGGCGTTATCCTGGACAGACCTCAGGCATTTGTTATAAAGGATGATGCCTTTTGCAGTCCCGATGTCCTATCAGCTGTGAAGACGTTACGGGCTGGGGATGGCGAGACGCGATCGAGGCGTCAAGTTGTTGCCATTGCCGTGAGGGAACGCCCAACAAAAAAGTTTTGCAAAGTAATCCGCTTCCTGTACAGTGTATCTCCTCACATAAGTACCGCTGCGGACACATGGATAGCCGTCCCAAAGTCCGAGATTACTTCAAATTTGTTATTCAATAACAGGACTGAGGATGGGGAGGTGGTGGCTTCTGCAATATCATCGGATGAGAAAAAGGCCTTTATGGAGAGTTTCCTATTGCAACACTGCAATGTAAAGACAATAGGTCAGCGGTGTGCAGATTGGTTTTTGCTTCGCCAGTTTAGAGTCACCGGCACTAGCGCTGGGCAGCTGCTTCTTTTGGACTCTTCTACTCCTGAAATGCTCGGGATAAATGCAGCTGAAGAAATTGAACCAGCACTTGAAGATGACAGCATGGACCCTGCAGAAATACTAAACAAGATGATTGCGTCGTGATTTAGCAGTACAAGGTCCAGCGAGGCAATGAAGAGAGGAACGGGTAACGAAGGTTGTGTGCTGTCCGCATTACGAGGAAAAAGTTTTGTTAAGGCAGTATTCGAATGTGGCATGCTATCCATTAAGGACTTGGATTGGTTGGCATGCAGTCCTGACGGAATTTCACTAATAGATCCACTTGCTATTGGTTTTGACGCTGAGGAGGCAGCTAGTGGTGCTGAAACTCAAGAAAATCTATGTATGGTCTCTGTCGAAATCAAAACCAGCGTGGCGCATGACGCGGTTGACAGGGCTCTGGCACTTCAGACCATAGACGTGCAAAAATTGAGATTGGGAGATTCAAGTTTACTTAAGTACATACCTAAGAATCACATCGGTCAGGTATTACAGCAAATGATAGTGTTGAATGTTGCCTACTGTGTTTATATTTCTGCATCAGAGCACGCTGTGCTGTACATAGCAGTTATACACGTTAGTGCCACATAGCGCAACCAACTACGAAGTACCCTGCAAAACATCGCCGGACCAGTTGTTTCTTGGGCTTACCATGAGGATCAAAGAGTGCCTTCATTTGCTGATTCAGCTGCCAAGAAACAAATCCAACTCAGACTGAAGTTTTGGAATCTTATCAACAATTATGTTAAGTGCAACCACCCGTTCCCACCTCTTAAGCTATTTAAGCATGGAGCTCAAAGCTTCTACACTAAGACCAAGGGTGGTGTTGATGGTAGTGCTCAGGCCAGGGCTGTACTACGTTCTTCAACCTCTTAATTCAAGTGGGAACAGAAGATAGTATCGCAAACTATAAAAACAGTGGCTATAAATGCATTTCTCGGATGGCGAATGTATGAGAAAGCAAATCTGCTGGAAAGCAAGGAGGAAGACCACTATCGCGAAGCACTGAATTCTGTGGAGCCTCTTGCTGATTTTGTGTGCGTTGTTTCTAGAGATTTGATGGTTCATGCTGAGAATTTGGCAAAGGAAGATGGAAGTAATAAGGAAACTGAAGCAGAAGAAGCATCACTTCAGGCACATGAAATTAATGCTTTGGTTAAGAAGGCTTCCGTTAGGCGTAAGAAACGTATTCTATTTTTAATGGACCAAACTATGTTCGTCTTAGAACCCAGGTCCGCGATCACTTCATTTTAACATGTTCTACACCGAAGGATTGCACTTTATGTGGCAATGACTCAGGCCCACTGGCTACCTGGAGGGGACACAGAAGAAGAAAGAAGTGCTCACAATGTAGCGTTCATTTGTGTGTTACTGTGCATGCCGGGTTACGAAAAGTTGCTGGGATGTCTGGCATTCCACAAAAGTTCTGGCTAAGCGGCACACTCCAGCTCCTTTGCGAAATGCTGCACAAGTGGACTTAGACACATCACAAAACGTTCCACTGGCCATGGAAAAACATGATGACGAACCGGAAGCTTTGACATCAAACTCGGAAAGTGTCACAAGAGCCCGACGACCCGGAATACCAACCACAAGCCGCGATAATCTGACACACAATCATCGGCCACTGCGGCGATCACGCCGTTCGCACACGTAGGCATAATAAACAGGTCTTATTGACATAATTATACTGACAGGGTGAGAAGATAACCGCATTCCTATTGCTCACATTTGTGAGCAATAGGCATATTTTTGGTCTTTTTGCATGAGTCAAATAGTCCATTTTTAAGGTGGTTCCGTTTCAGTACCACTAGAATAAATTTACTTGTAACTTTGGGGACACATAGGTTCTTGTCTTGTCAAGCTCCATACGGATTATGGAGAAGGGGAAATAAATATTGGGGCTAGCAGAGAAATTTAAACATTTTTGGCACATATGTGAGCAATAGAAATTAACAGTAGGGATATGGGAGCGCGCATAAATCCAAAATCGTCCTAAACGATTTTGGAAAGATACAGTGCGCGAAACTGCAATAAATACACCATCGACGAGAAACATTCTAGCACTTCTGGTGGGGTCTGCTCGAAGTTGCCACGTTTGCGGGGCAACCACGCGCCGATATTAACACCTTTCAGCGCCAAACCACCATACCAAGCACGGTTGTCGACTTATGTTTAAAAAACTACACGAAATTGATACAAATACTGTACGCGAAATTTGATATGACACAAAACAGAAACACGTCTTTAATACTTTGTTCACCACCACGCGCGTCCATACTGCATGCATACGACGCGTAGACTCTTGTAAAGCGTCAATAAAAGCTCGGAACCTACTCTAGACCAAGCTTCCTCGATAGCTACCTTCAAATCTTGGACACTCTGGTAATGCTTACCTCTGGCATAAACCATCCTAGCCATCACACCCCAGACATTCTCAATAATGTTAATGTCTGGGGACTTCGGAGGCCACGGTAGGGTAGAAATAGAGTGCTCAGATAGCCAGCTTCTTGTAAAACGCGACGTATGAATCCGTGCGTTATCTTCTTGATAAAACCAACGCTGCGCTTCACCAAATACCTCCGACGCGAACGGCAGCAAACCACTACGTATAACATCAACATACTTGATAGAATCCTGTCTGCCGTCCATACAGATGAGCGGAGATAGTCCATAAAGACTAATGGCTCCCCAAACCATGACCGAAAACCCACCATTTTGTCTTTTAGAAAACATGCGCTTTTTAGAGCGTAAATCATGCCAGTAGGATGCCAAGCCATCAGGGCCATCACCGTTGAACTTTTTTCATCGCGAAACACCACAGAATTCCAAAATGCCTCACCGTTGCTTATGAACTTACGGCACCATTTCACCCTATTTTCGTTGTGTAGAGGAGTCATTTGTAGTGCCGTTATCATTTTTTATACTTTAAGTAGGGTACGGAGCTGAGTATTTGCTGAACACGTCTATGCCCAATGGGTAGTTTGAGCTCAGCCTGTATCGTTCTCGCACTTTCTTCTCCCTTTAGGGTCATTCGGATGATTGCCCGTCTCTGTGTCTCAGATATTTTTTGTTTTCCTTCCACTGCCTTGTGTGTTTATGATTAAAACTTTGACGAACCACACCTTGTACAGCACCAACGGAACGATTGACAATGCCAGGAATGCCTCTAAATGATACACATTCTGCATAGAGCGCCAATATCTGGCCGCGCTCAATGTCGGGAATAGCAAGCCCGCGGGGCATAGTAGCTGTCGTAATAGTTGGAAAGATCACCGGCAGTCGCACAAGCTACTCTTACAAGCCGAGTTGCTACTGTTTAAAGCGTCATATAGTGCATTGTGCTCATGTTTTGGCGCCTTCAAGGTAGTGTGCTATATGGAATTTTGCGTATTTAGGCTAATTTCGCGCGGTTTTAGAGGTCTAGCTCGAGAACGGTATTCTTGGAGATCAATTGGCCTTCACATGCGTTTCTACTGCTTGGCCATGGTACTGTACAACACACGATTCTTTAAAAGGGGGTTGGGAAGTGTTGTTCATGTGTGCCTCGATGTGTGTATTTATTGCAGTTTCGCGCACTATATACAGTAAATTTTCGCGTTGGTGATCCAAAAAATATTGTAAGCACCACAGAAATTTTTATAGATGGTATAGATTCGCGCGTTGGGGATGCTCTTACAGAATACAGTTTGATGTAACAAAAACATTGTACCAGGATATTCTAAAGCACCAAATTTGCAATAGAGTTCTGCCAAAATTATCGGGCTATTGGGCAAACAGATTGTATTTCAAATGATCTCCACACGTTCAGACGTGAAACGGCGCCAAGAAAAGTGATCGTACCTTCCCTGATAGGGTCATTTCGGCCATGGAAGCCAAATTTAAGTACTTTTTACTAATAGAACGTTACTTTCTCAAAAATAATGGCTTTGGCACATTCTACGTACGGCGGCAAGAACATTCATACCCGTTTCACCAATCATGAGACAGTTCTTGGACACATACGTCCTATGCGATGACGTTACACGAACTTCGCCGTCGCTCCGAAATGGAAATTTTGGGACATCACTCAACTCTTCTTCCCATTCATCGCGTCGTGTACCACATCCCAAACCAGCGTTGCACTGAACCTGAAACTGCTGCTGATTTGGGCCCTCTAATGTGTGAAACCGCCACAGCTTCTGTGAGAGCTTGTTTCCGAGCCCCTTCGTGTCTCTGCACCCACTTTGTGTCCTGTTTGGGTACATAAGGTATCTTTGTGAGGCGCAGATGTTTTTGAGGCCTTCCATTCGCAGCACTCTGCATTATCACAGATCCAATGCTATCTGAACAGAGCTGGTTACCGTTTCCAACGGTAACAGTCCTAGTGTGGGCCTTTCATAGCTTCCCAAACAACTGCTTTTGTGCCATCATATGGCAGCTGGCTCCACAGTACATGACAACAGATTCCAGTGAGGATGGCTTCTCGTGACTTACAAGAGCCTTTTCATGTCTACCAGACATAAAGCGGACAATTTTGTCCAACTTGCTGCGGTTCACATCTTTCGAAGTGTCCTTTCTCTCAGCCCTAACCCAAATTTTCGACAGTTGTAGCACTGAATGTGGGCCTCGCTTTTGAGGGCCTTCTGCTCAACTGGGGTGTAGCCGTTTCGTCAAATGCTAAGGCCTTTTACTTTTGCATTTTGAGCACTATACTCCTAAAGCAAACGATCGGTACCTATATCCCAACTTAAATCTTCATTCGACATCGTTTGTAGTGCTGTGATTACTGCACCGTAAGGGGATTCACTGGTATTTCGAAAGCTGGCAAACAAAATTGCCACTTGTGTCGAATCGGTTACAGGGCTCTCCATTACCTCCAGCTGGTTGAATATCGACTCAAAGTCATCCACGTATTCTGAAAATGTCTGAAGCTTGGGAAATTATTTCTGGTAAAGCTCAGTCTGCAATTGAAAACGCGTAGCAATATTTTCTGTTGCATAGCGTTCATGTAGCTTCTCATAAACCTTAAAGGGTTCTTCTTTTCCCTTGCTACTGTACGAAGAGGCTTATCCCCAAGAGACTGAACCAGCAATGATTTTGGCCTTAAGTACTTTGGACTTCGTCTTTGGCGGCAGTTGAGCGACTACAGAAGTTTGCTTAGGATCTGTCGTAACAGTTCCAATTAGATCCTTAGACTCCAGTAATGCCTCTAAACGTAGTGACCAGAGATTGAAAGCTTCTCCATGCTTCGCATTATACTTATGCAAACGTCTGGCCAGAAAATCTTCCTCCATGTTGAGGATAAAGGGAAGACGAAAGATAACCAACGGAGGGAACTTCTTGCTCCAAAAACAAGAACGATGGTTCCTGAAGTCGCGATTCTACCACTCCTAAGACACGGAGTGACTTTTGTTGTGAATGTTTCCTTACGAAGGCTGACTACTCCTTTACTTCTGACTATCTACGCGGGGCGGTCTATACAGAACATGAGGGACCTGTCTGTGTTCTTACAACATCACAGAGACAAAAAAAATGATGAAGGAGGTGATAACGTTCTATAGCCTGTCAATGTACCACTTGACAGTTTTGTGAATAGCGGCAACACTGGTCCAGCTATGAATACTCAATGCACAAGTGAACATAGTGTACATAGCAGCGAATCACTAAGTCTCATTCAGCTAGACAACAAGGTGTCTCTACGATTCCAATTAAACGTCTCGCTAGTCGACAGAGAGGAACCATGATGCACGATTGATTTCAACAATGACAATAAAGAAGCAAGTCTAATTACACTTTCTAACATACATTACCCTGCTAATACTTCCGTCATCTTCGAACATGGAAATAATTGGCACTTTCTCCAGTCGGCAGTAGCGAATTTCTTGGCAACGCTTTTCAGAGCTCGGCTAGCGAGTAAGGTTCAGGATGAAATGAAGTAACACAAAGGTCCGTTGAACTCATCTGTCACGCGCAGTGGACGACTCACAAAGCAGCAGCTGGATTAAACTTCAAGAATGTTCAAGATCCCGAGTTCCGTTCCGGTAGAATCAGTGAGGCAGTGAGGCCAGTACCGCAGTTGATCGTAGAAAAAGCTTGGTGCCGTAAATTACATGATATCTTACGGGACCATCCCGACTTTTTTTCTTCCGTTGAAGCCACCCTCCAAGAGCGAACAGCGGTCGGCCAGAGCAGCGCTGCATACAAAGGTGTACCCGTTTCTGAAATGAACAACAGTGATCTGAAAGAGGTCTATCGGCTAGCATACGAGCCAAAGACATCTGGCGGAGGAAGCGATGGCTCCTTCAAGCAGTTATGTATTGCTGCTGGACAGCTGTTACGTCTTTGCATCGTTTGTGATGTGTTGCAAGGAGAAAAAGTGTGGAAACAGGGCAAAGAGTTTCAGGCCATTTGCCACAAGGACACAGTAGACCTGTTAGGTTCCCAGTATCGTGCCAGGGCTGATTACGACCGTTATGAGCAAGACACGTCATCTGAAACCCCCATTTAACACGCTAAGGTGCATTTTCAAGCCAAAAGTGAACTGTACTCTGCCGATGCAGAACACAGTCGCATATATTTACGTTTTGTGTTTAACGTTTAAAGATCTTTTGCTAGACAGCGGGCTACATATCGTCGTGTCATCCATGTCTAGCAATAGCGGCAATGTTTATGCCGCAGGACTTTTCACGCTGCAAACAGAAAATTCGCAAAGCATTACGCGCCATTTGGGCATGTTTCGATTTGACTATTGGCAGTGGAGGGGTCCGAACATCCGCTGGTGTGAAAAGTATCAATACCCAGGGCAGGTGTTTGGAGAGATAACTGATATCAAATGCTGCGTAAGACATATGACATCGGTAGCAATCCAAAATCAGTAACAACTTGTGACCTGAACTGGTTCTGATTTTCATTTCGGACACGAACATTTTGTGGCACTCAACGCAATTCTTCTCGTCTACACGAGCAGCTCCTTCTCTTGTAGACAGTACAGAAGATCGAGACAGATATTCAACGAGTATTTCGAGATGGTACGTTCTTCTGGACTTGATTTGAAGATACTTCACCCGCGTTTCTTCAACAACGAATGGAGTAGATCCCCTCCACCCGTCTGAAAATATGAGAGGTACCATTGTGTTGCGATTGACATTTGTGAACTCTGGAGCTTGCTGCTGGGATTATCTGCACTTTGTTGACCAAGTCTTGTGGAGGTCTTACTTTGCGGCATCTGCAAATGCAGTTATTCCGGTCTCGTCGGTGTTTGCGAAACGATCAGGTGTGATTTCGTACTCCTCCATCCGTGACTCAATTGTGGCAAAATGCTTTCGTCAAGTTGTAGCAGTTGTTGCACGACATCTTTGTTGTTAATAACGAGAGGACCTTCCAAGTCTTATGCAGTCGCGATGTCGTTCTGTGAAGAGACACAGAAATTTCTGCGCGGAACTACTGTTCTAAATAACAGTTTTCTGTCGATGTTAGGCCAAAGACCTAGCGAAAATTTGAACTGTATCAGCGACGTCCTCCCGTCGCGGACGAAAGCCTTGATTAGAGTAGTCCTATCAAGCATGTATGATACAGTCTTATTCATCTGAAGTCAGAAATGTACGAGAAACACGAACAGAGTATTTGCGCACAAGCTGCTATGGGAAGGTTGCAAGTGGGAGACGGGCGATTTGTGCCGCCAAATGACGCGACGTTCCTTTCTTCGATGCATGATATCATTTTAAAACCGTTGGATTTCTTCCTGTCCTTCATTTGGTTTTCGTCATTAGGCTAGATGAAGGGTCGCAAAGGGATGTGTATGCCAATGATGATGACGGCAAGAATAAGGGCGGAAACCACGTCTCATGGTTTGTAGATGAGTCTATGATGCTTCTGCTGTAAGTTTGGGCGCCAACTCCAAAAATGAGCTAAAAGTCTTTCGAATTCTGCTCCGCGCCAGGTTACAGTTTTTTGAAAGCATCTCAAAGGCTTCGAAACGTAGTCAAAGAAGCATGAATCAATTTTTTGTATTAATTCTGTTAATGTTTATCTTGTTTAATACTGGGGTACAATAATTTAAGGGCCACCTCACCGTGTACTGTGGCGTAATCAGATGGGTTTTAGACTTGCACAGTTTTCCCCATTGTCTTACCATATCATTAACTCGTAATTAGAGAGGGCACAAAACATGGGTGATTTCGTCAATCAGTCACTATCATAAAATTGCCGAAACATGATACCCCTTCATGTCACATATGTGAGCAAAGCTGTGAGCACGCTGAATGAGAATATTTACATAGATTGAACATTGACGGTCTTTTTTTGTGGCATAAGTGTCGTCGAAAGGGGGATTTGTGCGTCGCGCAAGTTGCTTCCCGCACGATTGGGGAGCTGGATGGTTGTGAGGGGAAAGGAAATTGTATGAAGGAGGAAAAGGATAGCGGGATGATTCGGCCTTGCACTTTTTCTATTTAGAATGGGCTCTGGCGTGTGGCCTTCGCGAACTGTAGCCTCTTAGAGTAGCTTTGTTAAAGTCCTTTAGTGTACTACGAAGGGGCTTTGGTGGCGGTGTCGTTCGTGCACGTAGTAGATAAAGGTCCGTGGAAGCTCGCCGTGGGCGATGACGGTTAGCCTACAGACCATGTTTTGTAAGCATGCAGTCGTGGGCCCGTTTGCAAATTGCTGGTACGGTATATGTACCGAACGCGTGCGCGAGACTGCATCCCTGGGTGTCACACAACCGTGCATTTTGGAAGTCCATCTTGGCTGTCCCGGGAGGTGTCGTCGGCTTGACGCACGCCACGCCACTGCCTCACGTGCGGTACTCTCGGACACCCGGACCATAAGCCCTCCGTGCCGTCACACGAACTTCAGGACGTGTTTCGCAACTTCTTCTTCTCGGGGTTACTAATATACACAGCCCTACGCCGGGCGGGCCCGACGCACGCCGGCCAGGTTCGGTCGCGCTTGGCCGTCATCAAACATGCGTTTTCCTGCCGTGGGCTCGTGGCAGCGGAAGCGCTGGAGCGGGTGTTGCAGAGGGAGTCGCCGGTATTCCACAACTTCAGGGCAATCGAGAAAATATTTCGAAAGGCGTAAGAATCGGTGACAGGCTGTCGCGCTGTGGGTGACGAGGAGGTTCAGAGGGCCACCCATGGAAGCGATAGGACAGAACGCTTTCGTGTACTTGCAGCCAGGCGAGCAGGAGTCTTCATCGAGCAGATCCAGAAAAATAACAGGTGGATCCGGCCGTCGTGGTGGATACTCAGAATGGGTCTTCATCCAATAAGAGGAGCAAGCGGAACTTGGCTTTCGGTTGAAAATATTTCCAGGTGCGGAGGGGACAGTGCGGTAAAGCTAGGAGTAATAGAAATACTAGTGTTAAGGAGCAAGAAAGGTGACGGGACGGGGAGGGACGTGACAGTGGTGAGAGGAGGGAGGGGGACGTGAAAGCGGTGTCGAAAAATGATATCTGGGTTCCTTTTCGGTCATGTGTAGGTTTCTACTCGAGACACCTTTGCCATTCTAATTATTTTTCTGCCCGTTGGTGATGTTTCGTCCAAATTGTAAACTCATACAGTATTTTGGACGCAGACGCAACATATATTATAACTTTGGCGTATTCAGAGCTCAACCGATCTGTCGCCACGTTCCGGATTATTCATGGTAATATCGTAACACCCGTTTAGAGGAATTGTGACGCTAAATTCATTTGGCCGTTTTTCAAATCACTGCTTTTGTGTCAGTGTCACTATTTGTTGTATTAATCCCACAAGAGGGGCCTACACGCACTATACTCGAGACCGAACCCGCGCGAAGAAGAGCTCGTGGGATATCTGGTAGCAGACTGTAAAAAGAAAACCGATGCCAGACGCCGACCATGCCGGTGAAGAGCTAAACGTTTTGTGTCTGCTTTTTCTTCCTCTGCCCCAGTCCAGGTGGTACTCACCAACGGGATGACAAGTTCTTATTTTGAACCCGACTAACCCCATCGTATGACAGCAACTGCCAGCGCAGCTGCTCTGGACGAACCTAGCTTCCAGCAGCAGCGGTCCATGAGAATGGGCCGGGGACCACACATGTACAGCGGCATTGCAAATAGTGACACTCCCTCCGTCCGTCCAACATCAGGTTTTGTGCCAACAACACAAACATCAAAGAAATAATTCTGGGAAGGTCCAGAGGTGCCGGCACTATCCGAAGTTAAGGGAATTCTACAAGCGAAAATCAGACAATATATATACGCACTGCTTCCAAGTCAATCTGACCCCAGCTGCACCACCATGGCCAGCGCTCATCTCAAGCGTGTCCACTGAGAACGAAAGATTGTACAGATCTCCGGGGAGGTGCAATATTCCTAGTAATATTAGACACCATGAGCTACGCAATCGGCAGAGTGATGATCGGTGATGGTCGAAAAGGAAAAAGCGGCCACAACATGCAGAACGGCGTTTTGTAACCGGCAACGAGGTTGACAGGCGGTGACGAAAATCTCTGGCCTATCGACGCCAATTACAATACCCTCTCACTCCACACGATGCAGGCTCTATTGCACGCGACCGATGACCGCGACCGATGACGGTACCAACGACTTTCCGCGCAAAAAGAAGTTTTTGCAAGAGATGTACCGTCGGCTGTATGCATGAATAATGGCCCATCGCGGTGTACCGATACTAAGCGGTGGTATTGGGGCGCGCGGAGAAATCACTGGGTCAAGATAGTTAGAGGTGCACCAGTATGGTCCGAACCTCGTGCGCAGCAACGACGATTCGTGCGGGTCGGCTGCGCTGGCCAACTGCACTTCTGCGCTATATGGTGCCACAGAAGGAGCAAGCGTCGATAATTACCTTCGGAAGCATCCGATGAAATTTAAGGCACTCATGCAACCCTTTTCTCTGGTTCACCAAGTTGCCGCTCAACTTTCAATGCGCCGAGTCCTTAAAATCGAGAAAAGGCGTTCGAAGAAACCCTTTTTAAGTGGTTTGCACACCATAAACAAGGCATTTGGATAGTCCGAATAGTCGAACACGGGATTGTAGACCATGGCGTTGCACACGACTGCAACCGTGCCATCACACATGATAGTGCTTCACGGTATTCGTTTGAATTGACCGAAGATGTGCTCCGTCTCCTTGGTGGTGACGAAGCAAATAATTTGCGCGTGGCCGAGGTGAAGGAACGAGTTAAGGTCTCTGTCAATTCCAAGCAGCGTAGCGGTACAAAACGTAATAGAAGCGAGTAAAAAGGGATTAAGTTTCGAACAATCCATTGCTCTGGTTTGACTTCTAGCTTCCCGGTACTCAGCACATCTATGAGAGCTTTTTGTTTCATGCACTTGGCCAATCCGTCTGCGATATTGTCACTGCTTCTCGCAAACCCGATATCGATGATATCCTTCTTCAAGAATGCTGCTCGTGTTGCGGCAATATCAAGCATAAGACTCTTCTCAGCCGTTCTCGTTTCATTTGAAATCACATCGAACAGCAACCTGCTATCCGTATACGAATAACCTGGTTGTCGTGCACTGGGGTCGCGGTGATAATCCCAGGGCAGAGCACGCGTGTTCAGAACGCAGTATACACCGGAGACCACCCGGCGGTAACCGGCAACGGGTCCGGGAGCGGTAGGCGCAAGTAGGTAGCAGAAAGTAAGGTTAGTGTGTTGCAATAAGGGGCTGCACAAGGGGGTGATGTGAAAAGAAACAAAGTTGGAATGTGGACACTGTAGTCCTGAATTGGGGGACACATGTGTTAATATTTGCACAGTTTTTATTTATTTATTTTAATTTAGTTATTAGTTAGCATTAATATGCCTGACACTAGATTAGATCTAGGATCTAGCGCCGGGAGCTACTGTAGTGGCTCCGGCGGGGCGATATATACCTTAGCCCACTGACCATCAAGTCAGTTAAGGTAACCCGAGTTGCCGGAGTTGAATAACACCTTGGTCGAAGTCCGTCTTCTATAAGACATTCCCTTCTACTACAGCTCACGTTATCCTTTGCGCTCGGGGGTTCCCTTTCTTTTTCCTTTATTTATCTATCCTTTTATATCTCTAATTCTACTTGTTTCCCATATCTTGAGTTGGTACCATCGGTATTGGTTGCGACCGAACCGGTGAAGGCGTTTCGAGCCATCCGGCGGCACATTGGTGTAGCGCTGCTACTAAAGTTTCATCTCGTCGGGCTGCGTTGCGACGCCCCCGTCGAAGACCTTGTCGCGTTACAAGGTGTCGAAGAAGCTCAACGAGCATTGGCCTTACAACCCCGTGGAACCGTGGTACCCTACGTACATGCCCCCCTGTAGTATAACCCCCCCCCTGGGGCCTTTTTAGTTAGATTAGATCAACAACAGGATCCCCTACTGTAGAGCTCGACGCTCCACAGTACAACCGCGCGTGTCCACGTGTACACCACGGGGACAAGGGACACGCGCATACACGTGCACACGTGTACAGCGCGCGAACGAAGCGCGCACGCACCACGGGTAATACGTGTACTGTCAGCCTCGACATAGCTGACAGTATTACAGTGCAGGCCGACCTGCACTACAGTAGTCCACTACAGTACCTCGGTACTGTAGTGTTATGATGGATTGTTTTGTATATTAAATATGGTGCGGACCGACGGCGGCGGGGAGGGACAAGCACGGGCTTGTCCTCTACCGACCGCCAAGGTCAGTCCACCCAGCTTATTCTAAACGTCGCCTTCGCTCTTCGCGCGCGTTTAGTCGGAGCCGAGCCGGAGTGGACGCGCAGCACGCGAGCGAGCACGGAACCGCCTCCGCCCGTCAGCACTGGTACGTCACCCAGTGCTGCTCCGGGGCGTCGAGGCGTCGATCCGCTCGTGCGTGCGCGCGTCCCTGCTCGCTCCCGCTCTACCACTGCTACCCGGGCCCGAGCCCGGTTCCGTAGCTGGTTGGCCCGCTTCACCCCTTCTCCGATCCGGGGTCTACAGGTCGAACTGCGCATACACCTCCAGTCGTCTGGGGGTGTTTATGCTACAGTGGTCTCCCGACCTAGAAGATCCCGAGATCTTTCCGAGAAGACTTTCTTTTTCCTCCGCGTCCGTATGCGTTGAGATGAGTCAAGAATACGCCACCTCGATCCGGTCCGAACCGGCGGATCCGAGGGCGGCCGCTATGCACGCACCATCACCGCCGTTCGGCGACGGCGACGCTGGTCTCCGAGACCGCGAACCGTCGCCCGAGTCCCCCGAAGGACAAGCAGCTGCGATGTTCGATTGCATAGCTGACTACATCGAGGAAGTCCGTACTTCACTCCGTATAGACGTGACGGACGCCGTCTACTCGCGATGTATGGACGAGCTCCGCTCCCTACGTGAAGGGAGGTTCGATCGAGTCAGCCAGTCCTTGGAGAATCTCCGAGCACTAGTCGACGAGTTACTCTCGCGACTGGTGCTCGTCGAAGACTCACGCCTCGCACAGCCCGTACTGCACGGGCAAGGTCGCCCCACGAGGGCGACCTCGACGAGACGTCCCGACGATCGACCGTCCCCGTCAGCAGAACAGTTGGGTGCGTTCGCGCACTTCTCCGCCGAGCTCAACGCTACGCGACAGCGTGCTCGTGACATGGAACGGACCATGGCCGCAAGGCTGCCCGGTGCCCCCACGAGAGGGCCCGGTGGTGCCGTACTTGCGAGCGCCGTCGCTCCGGAAGGTTGGCGTCCGACTGGGGCCGACACTAGTCGCACTGCGGAAGGAACCCGTCCCCCGATGGGCGCGAATCTCGCGTCCGAGACCCAAGCATTGCCGCCTATCCCCGGAAGTAGGCGGCAGATGGACCGCGTATCGTACGCGGAAGAACAGGACCGTGGAGGAGCCGCCCGCGGATCCGGAGAACCGATGTTCTCCGTCGATCCCCGCTGGGGCGGCTACCCGCCGGCGAGTTATGCCGAGCATTCAGGTCCGGTAGACTTCCGTACGCTACCGGTTACCTCCTTCGGCACGCTGGGTCCCGCTGACCCCGGGCTCGAGCCGGTACATACGATGATCCAAGAGTTCAGCGCCGTTGCTGACTATCGTATGTACCGCTTGGATAACACCTCGAGGCTCGTTACCTCGGGTGACGCGGGACGGATCGCGAAGTACGTCCAACGCTGCTGTGGGATCCGTGCCACGATGAAGAGCTTTGACGGTACGGACCCGATCCAGCTTCTACCGTTCTTGAAGGATATTCGGATAACCTTCAACTCGCAACACCTGACCGAAGGTGTTGCCGTGAGAGTCCTCGCGCACTTTTTAGAGCGCGACGCGGAGCGCCTGTATACGAGTTATACGATGCGTGGCCTCCGCGCCGGCCAACTACACGACGACGTGAGTTGGCCGGGACTCGTGAACCAGTTCCTGAAACGCTACCTAACCGACGACGTGTTAGGTGAAGCGTACGACGCTGTCGCGACGGCGCGACAGCAATCTCATGAAACGGAGAGCACGTTCGCGGACCGGCTCGAAACTGCCGCGTTCCGGTGCACAGCAGTGTTCTCCGAACAGTCCCTCGCGCACTACTTCGTGCGGGGACTCGCTCCTGCGACCCGTGCCGCAGTCTCCGAGACAGTGCAGCGGCTGCCGAGCCGCCAGAAGACCGATCTTCCGACCATCTGCCGTATCGCAACGGCGGAAAGAACCACTTACCGCGCTCGACGCGGTCTACCTCTGCCGGATTCGAAACCGACAGGGAGGGCTGGCAGGACTACGAAGTCTGCCGCAACAAGTTCGCCCGCCTCTACCCTCCATGTCGGGGAGGATGAGTGGCAGGCCGACCCTGTCCTCATTACGCAAGGTGCAGGGCCAGTAGGGGGTCGACACCCTTCACCAATGTCGACCGGAACGACGTCGAGCTACGCGACCGCGTTCGCGGCCACTCCAAGAGCGCCCAGGGGTACGGACCCCCGGGTCGCTGAGCTCGACATCTCAAACCGAGATACCGGAGGTGAAGCCCCTCGCCTGCCCCTCCTCACCGATGAGGAGGCGCGTCACGCGGCGACCTTCGCCTCAACGGACGGCAGCGCGTACGTGTGCTGGCTATGTCGTACGTACGGACACGCCATGTACGCCTGCTCGTTCTTGTCGCCGGAACAACGAATGTTCACACCGTACAGGAACTACTGCTACCAGATGGAGACGCGCCCCGGGGCGCGCAATCTACTCTGGCAAGCGGTCGGCGAGGGTCGTCCCCCGCGTCAAGGTTACCCGAATCGGTCGGGTGGGGGCGCTCGCTTCGCCCCCTGTGGAGGCGGGTATCGTCGTACCGAACTCGATCGTCGGGATCGGCCCGACTACCACCAGGCCGACACAAGGTCCCCCCGCCAAGGAGGGAGAGGGTACCGAGACTGTTCTCGGCTACCCCAACAGGTACAGAACGCGATCATGTACCTACAAGATTGGGTAGAGGGCCCGTATCCCCTACCCCCAGAGGGACAAGAAGGCGAACCGGTTCGACACGTCCCTCAGATCCTGCGACGTCCGGATGTCGCAGCTCAAAGTCAGGAAGTACCCGGGTACTTCGCCGATGACGCGCGGCCGCAGTGGGGGGATCGTCCCGACCCACGCGGCCAAGGACCCGAAGGGGACCTGGCCACCGATAGCCAGGGGGGTAGCTCCGATAGCACCGGTAGTTCGAAAAAAGGGTAAAGACGGTTACGTACACGCGGTCGCGTGAGCCGTCTTTTTCCTATGAACTAGACCGGTCCCCGCGTGCTCGCCAAGGACACGGGGGGTATTGTCCGATAATACATCCCCCGCTATCGGAGTTGAGCACGGGGACTCCAGCAATGTCTACATCGCAGGAGAAACCCAACACCGAGGCCCACGTAGACCCGATGTTGGAAGAAGGCATCGCCAGGACACCCGACGTCCCAGTGACGAGCAACAAGCGAGACACGGTTAACGACGACCGACACGAGTCGGTCGACCTCCTGACCCCGTGAGCCCAAGGTCGCCGACGAAATGTTCGCCTCGTACGGACTCCAGCACCGGGACGGGCGTCACTGAGACGCGAACGTCCCCCGACTCGAGCCGAAGGAAACGCAAGAGGGGCCAACGCCGAAGTCGAAGGCACCGGCGGAACGACCTCACCGATAAGGTCGCGCCCAAGGTGGTCGATGGCCTCGTATGCCTCATGACGTCGAAAATATATAACGTCCTGGGCTCCGTGGCCACCGAAGGCAACGCGTTTAAGCCCCACACCATCGCCGTCGACACGTGCTCGGGCTACAACTTGGTGAGGAAGGCCGACCTCCCTCCCGACTGGGCCCGTTGCGTAATACGGGACGCGCCATTACCACGCCTGGCCGGCGCGAACAGTAACCCGCTTCGACTTACGGCGGTCGTCCGCCTCGCGGTCCGGTTGCGGAACACGACGTTCCGCATACCTTTCGTAGTGGCTGAACAACTCGCTGTTCCCGTTCTACTTGGGACCGCGTTCATCAATGCTCACGTACGCAGCATCAACATCGACGGACAGAAGCTCGAACTTCGTCACGGTGGCTCGGTAGCCATCGTCGATGGGAAGGGGGAACGGACTTCCCCTACCAGGCGACACGGTCGCCAAACGAGTCGTCCGGAGGTACGCGAGGAGGCCCCGCAGGCGATCCGAATCGGCCGCTGGGTTACCATCCCCGCGATGTCGCAAGACCGTGTGCGTGTGACAACCGCGGGGAGGGGTCTCGTGTTCCTGGAGCCCAAGCCCTCACTCCAACACCGGCATGGGGTGAGGATGACAAATGGCGTCGCGGAAGTCCTGCCGAACCAGACATTCGAAGTCATCGTCGCGAACTTCTCGCGACGGGAGAGGCGGCTTCCGAAGCACACCGTCGTGGGATACGCGAAGCGCAACCCCCTCACGATCCTCACGCCCGAACGTCGAGTCGGTGAGGGGGTCGCGCACGCGTTGCACCTGACCGACTTGACCGATCAAGTCGGAGAGGCAGGAGCTGGCCGATCCAGCTCCGACGAGAAGGCAACCGCTGGGAATGAAGGGGTTGACCCGGACGAACGGTCACCTATATCCCAACCGACGGCGGAGGGTACCGTACTGTAGTGCAATGCGCCTGTCGGGCAGAGACCGCGGTCCGATGGTCCAGCAAAACAACAACAGCAACAAAAAGAAGAACTGCCGATGGCACAGCGCTACGGAGTGTCCGACTCTCCCTTCTCCGTTTAAACGAGCTTGCCACTCGTAGTAGCTCGGATCCCTGATGGGGGGGCACAGAGAAATAGCCCAGCCCGGGATCGATGTGGTAGAGACTTGCGAAGAGATCTGCTCGACGAGTGTGGGGTGGGGTGCGTACGTAGGTACCCCGGTTCCACTGGGTTGTAAGGCCAATGCTCGTTGAGCTTCTTCGACACCTTGTAACGCGACAAGGCCTTCGACGGGGGCGTCGCAACGCAGCCCGACGGGATGAAATGAAAGTAGCAGCGCTACGTCAACTGTGCCGCCCGATGGCTCGAAACACCTACACCGGTTCGGTCGCAACCGACACCGATGGTACCAACACTGGCTCGTAACACGACGGAGCCCTTCGAGGGAGACGTCGTTACAACAGTCTCCGTCGGAAAATGGGTCACAGTAGCAGCGCTACGTCAACTGTGTCGCCCGATGGCTCGAAACACCTACACCGGTTCGGTCGCAACCGAGGCCGATGGCACCAACACAAGATAAGGGAAAAATAGGTAGAATTAGAGATAGAAAAGGATAGGGAAATAAAAGAAAGAGAAAAGGGAACCCCGAGCGATAGAGGATGCCGTAGGCTTAGGTAAAAGGGAGCGTCTTGGTAGAGACGGACTTCGACCAAGGCGACATTCAACTCCGGCAACTCGGGTTACCTTTACTGACTTGGTCGTCAGAGGGCTAAGGTATATATCGCCCCGCCGGAGCCAGTACAGTAGCTCGCGGCGCTAGATCCTAGATCTAATCTAGTGTCAGCAAAATTAATGCCAACTAATTAACTAAATAAAATAAAATAATTAAAAATTAAAACTGTGCAATTATTCACACGTGTGTCCCCCAAACCCGGACTACTTTTCATATCCAAATGTTTTCCTTTCTTTTCACCCCCCTTTCCAGGTGCGTATTGCACTACAGAGCCCCCTTCTGAGCGCTCTCGCGCAGCGGCTTCACTCCCTTGCTTCCCAACTTCTTCCTTTTTCTTCCGACCATCGGTCGCCGCTCGCGTGAGAGTAAGACGATCTCCATGTTTCCTTCATCGGATCCCAGTCGGAAATACCGCCCGCGGTCGCCGCGGTGTGGGCTTCTCACACACGCCTTCCATTCCTAGCGACCTTCCTTCCATACCCCGACTTCCCCCGAACACCAACGTTCCTGAACCGGTCTTTCATCCCGATCTCCATCCTTCATCAGCCCCTTGGCGATACCCCTCACTAGCCGAGCTCCAAGGTAAATCCATGCGTGACTATCCCTTACTGTACGCGGCCACTCCTTGGTTTTCCGCCATCGACGTGCGCGACGTCACTAGCATCGGGCGCGACTTTGCCGACGGTGCGGGGATGCTGCCGGGTCACCTTCCCCTTCAAGCCATTTCCTCCTACGATTGGCGTGCCCGTGTCGCCATTCCCCCTTCTATCCTGCCTCGTTCCTCCCCTCGTGGCCGACAGGGCCTATCCCTGCGGTTCATGGAAGCCGTTCTCGACCGTCTCGACCTATCCCTATCCGATGCCCTCATCCCTCCGTCCTTCGGATGTGACACGTGGAAGTTTCGCACGGAGGGGGAGCGTGATTACCTTGACAACCTTCTCAGCTGGACACGGGGTGACCCCGTGCTCGAGGCGGACCGCCTGTGGCATAACCAACTGACGGTGACTAACGATGCCCTGTCATACACGCGCGCAATCCTCCCCCTCAATTTCCGATATACGAAACGCGGGAACATCCCCTTCTTCCAGCATACGGTCCGATTCGAGCGTAAGATGAGATCGGACACGGGATATTTCCTAGCTTACCAAATGGTTGAGACGGGGGAAATTGCTCGGTCACACTATCCCAACCGGTACCAGCAACTCCCCTCGTGGTGGGGACAATTTGAGGTCTGCCAAGGGTTTTGGGCAGAGCTCGGTCCCATCCTTACCTACTTTGGAAGCCATCTCACTGATCCTCGTCACGGGTTGTGGGTTGTCTTTTTGACGGAGTGGTGCGTGAAGGTAGCCGCCACCTTGCTCTGGGAGGCGTACGATTGTTGGCGGCTTTGGTATCTTCCTCCGAAGCTCTTCGAGCTCATGTGCCTTTTGGACTATACTGTGCCCTTGGGCGGAGCAGACACCGACTTCGAACTGCACTCCTTACTCGAAAAGATCAATCAGGTCGACTGGGATGTTGTTCCCCCTATCAACTCATCCCGATCCTTCGCGAGGCGACGCCCGTCCTTTTCTCCCGGACGAAGTCACAGTGCGGCGGGTGACTTTGTCTGGTTCAACCCTTGGACATCCGCCTTGTGCTCTCCCTCCGAAGCGCGCCTCAGTCGCCAATTCGGCAACCAAGTTCCAACCCCTGACGTAGCTCCCATACGAGCCATAGATCCCCGCGCAGACGACGTTTGTCCCCGACCGTCTGCTCCAGATTCCCCTCTCCCTGCAGCACCTGCTGCTGCTCCTCCTGCTGTCGATATCCCCTCGGCAGGGCATACCGAAACTCTGTCGGTTAGGGAAGCGTTGTCTTCCCCACCGTCCCCATCAAGTCCCAAAAAGAGCGACGGAGCCATTGACATCTACTGCACATTGCTCCGCGCTCATGGCATCGAAGGTGAAGCTCTCCAAGGGGCTTCCCTCGATGATCTGCGAGTCCTTGCTCGACTCGTTACCCCACTCCCGAAGGAAAAATCCTTGGGTGTGCCGCCCCAATGACCTGCCGCTTAGAGCGACTTCCCGTGATCCGTTCTCGGATTATTACCCGTTTGGGGTGACGTCTGGTTATTGACGTCATCCTGTAGCTTTTGGATAATAAAATGAATCACCTGCGTATCCCCCGTTACCTTCACTTTCCTCCTCTTTTTTTTTCTCTCTCTTTTTTTTGTATGCGTCCCGCCTCTGCAGTCGCATCCCCATTCTGACTTCTCCATTCTCTTTTCGTCGTGCGCCCCCGTCAACGCGGTCGCACCTCCTTATTGCCAGTTCCCTCCTCTTTTCCTTCTCTTCGATTTTCTCCTCATCTCGTGCGTTCTCGAATTTTTCCTCCTCTTTTCTATGCCCTTACCATCTCGATTGTGGGTCCCAAGTCGAGTCGACATCCTGGAAAAGGGGGCAACGGTTTCACGAAGCCTTTGTATTTAAATTGATGTTCCTGTCGAGCGTGAGGAGACGCCATCGTCGTCTGTGTCGGGTTCGCGTAAGGGTCGACGTCCCCTACGGGCGACAAACTCGACAGTTGCGTCAACGTTTCCTCATATGGCTACCTCTTTGTCTCAACTCCCTCCTCTTTCCATCCCATGTCGCTATTCGTGCAACGTCCTCATCCTCCCTTCGTGTCGACGTCATTCGTGATCCCGACGTCTCATGTCGATGACATCCATTCCGAAGTTATCCTGTCCGACGTGTTACTAAATCGCCACGCCCTCGCCTCTTTCGGTTGTTGCTTCAATTCATTCTCTATTGACGCTTGGATAATTCGTGCTACAGAGAAGTGTGACCCTCACGATTTGGGATCCCCCCCTGTCGGGGTCGTCAGTATTGACCTATGATGACAATTTTGCTTCCCCAGCCGTTTTGGGGTGGAGGTGCGTTGAAACATGTGTCTCCTCGGGACGCGTCTGTCTTTGGCGAGGACAGCTGTCCTCTGTACGACGTGTCACTGACTGAGCTGTTTGCGTGTGACCAGGGGGACTTTTTCGTACATGGGGTGACATCGTCCGTCCGGGCACTTGGTGATAAACCCATCATTCCTATCGCTGCTTGAAGCGCTTACGGCGAATGTCGACGTAGTTGACCACGCGGGTGTGATACCGTGATCTGGGTGTACCCCGTACCGTTGGTACAAGTACGAAGCCGTCCCTCTTTTCCCTGCATTGCATAGTTGAGGTTAACCGACAGTGGGCACCATTCTGTACAGTAGCAAGTGGCCCGTCTTGCGTGTTGCCATCCTGGCCAAGGGTTATGTTCGGACGGACCCACGACGTGGGTGAGTGTAGAATCAACGATTTCCCCAGCATTTATGCTTCGATGATACCAGCATTAGCCAGAAGGCGGCGAAGAGCGAGGTGACTTTGTCAGTTCATAATGGCCCGTGTCGCGAAAGCCAGAACATCGATCTTCCTTCCCTGTCGCCTTTCCCTTGAAGTATCGTCTCTGACAGACGGCAGCTTGTGACGTCAAAAGAAAGTCTCAAAAAGAAAGGATCTCCCTTCGTACGTAAACATCCCCACACCTGTGCGTCTTCATCCTTCCTTTGCTTCCTTCTCTTTTCGTAGTACGTCCTCCTTGTTTCTCTTTCCTTCTGGTTCCGATCCCCTTCGTCAGACAGCACGAGTTCTACTCGATTTCCACGACCGACCAGACGACGTACCACGTCTGGATTGCCGTCGTGCGCCAATTTGTGGTCGATCCCCCATTTGCTCGTGGGGGTCTTCTCCCTCCTGATCCTTATGAACTTGCTAATCGACCTCCGCTGTGCGGGGTCGTCTCCTCGACTTCACACAAAAAAATAAAACAGTACACCGAAAACAAAAAACAGACACAACAGAAAAAAGAAGACAAAGAGAGTATGGAAGAACGGAAAAGTAGTTATAGCAGTCAGCTTGTAAGTATGTCGTTCGTAGTATAATGACGTGTGGGAGCATCGATGTGGCTCGATACTGCGTAATCCGCAGGATTGATTCCTCCTCTTTTCATGGTATTGATAATAGAAAATGGACGACGTCGATCGAATGAGTGATCAGGCCAGCAGAATATGAGTCACACTCATAGAGGGGCGCGGGATCGTCTATTTTCTTCACGCTGCGAGCTTCTTGTTCTCGTTAGGCCGGGGGAGAGAATCCCCCGATGTGCGCTTGACGAAATGTGCTGCCGGACGGCCTCGGATACTCGTGCCTTTGGCTATAGCAAGCGCCACCCCGTTCTCGTATGACCGACAAGTTCCGTACCTTCCTTTAATTTTGATTAAAATTTCGAAGGCTGACCAGTGTTCGATTTTCGATTTTCTCCGCCCGTCCAGCAGCTCCCTGCCGGCATCCCCATTTTTTTGATTAAATCATGCCCCACGAGGGCGTCTCACTGATCCAAGCGTCCCTTCACAGTGCGCGCGGCGGCAACGCATGATCGTATCCAAGGAGGTGTATTACCTCAGCCTGAGACTACAGTAAATTTTTCCATTTCATGGCATGGCAGCGCACGCTGCTTCATTCATGTGAGGGGGTCCGAGGCAGAATCGCCTAACTCATTCCAGTTTCCTTCTCTCATTTCCTGTGATCGCGATGCCGGCGACTATCGCTACTCTCCCTCTCCGCGGTGCGCTTCACATCGTCCATGTCCTCTTGATTCGTCTCGTTCACGTGCGCGTGCCCGCGCATTTCAACTGCCTCTTTTCCACACCTTCTCGTTCTTCCTGCGCGGGACAGCATTCCGACCGACTCGGCGTTATCCCTTTTGGCTCCCCCCCGAACTACGGGAGGTTGTCTTGTCGACAGGAATTTACCCTTTCTCGCTTCTGTGCGCGTCCTTCTGCGCGATACAAAACAAAAAAAAGAATTGACGACAAAAGAATCAGACAAACGCTAGGCGTGGTATCGCACGATCGATCGCTGTACGTCAACGACGTTCCCATCAGGGCTTCTATTCGACTCATTCTGGGCGTGGGCGACACCGGTGGTGTGTTGCCGGCCGTCCCAGTCTCTCGAACTCGACTTCACGCCTTTCTTAACGCCCTATGCCTCTCAATCGTCAGTGCCGTTCCCGGATCATTGTTAAAATTCACACAACCCTTCTGTGTTCCGCGTTTTTCCTCGCGACACTTGTCTCTCTGAACTTCCTTCACGTGGTCCGTCCTCTCCTTCCTCGACTCGAGATACAGCGTGTAGCCTTAATCACGATCGGCGGTTCGCAGTCCCTTGTCGCCCTTGGGCGCCTGTCGTGTTCTTCTGAAATTACGCACGATCGTTCCGGAATGACCGACCTAGGTGCGTCTCGGGAAGGGAAAACAAACATAAAAAAACAAAACAACCAAAAAAACAAAAACGAAACAGAATAGTTAAGAAGGTAAAAACATAGGAAACTGGTTACGGCTCGCGTCTTCTTTTCGCTTTCCATCATCACATTGCGTATGGAGCTCATCCTGGTCTCGCCCGTGCGACTTGCGGCGGGAGGGGCAGTTTCTTCCTCCGGAAATACGTGACGGCCGCACTGCGGGGTAATTGCTCAATGGGCTCCCACGTCGCGTCCTCGGGCATATAGCCGTACCATTCCACCTTGAGAATCAAATTACCATTTTGATAATCGTGGTCGGCGACCCGATCGATTACGTATTCCGTATTTTCCGTTTCCTCTCCTTTCTCTGAACTGTGCCCTTCCCCCTCCTGAAGATCTTCCAACTCGTCCTCTTCTCTGGACTTTCCGAAACGCGTAGGGCCGGAGATGTCTCCGCTGTCGGCACTTGACTAATTGAATTGTCCTGGTCCCCTGACGTAGGCGTACGGGTGTGAGGACATTCCTCGTCCTCCATTACCTCTCCTTCTTCGTTTAGCTCCGGCGCTCGCAGGAACTGTAGCGCTTGACGTAGGCCAGTTATCCGCGCGTAGTCCATCGAGCTTGGGGCTAACTCCACCCTGTCTCGCGATACGCGTTCCTCCTGATCGCCAATGACAATGAATACCGTATGTTGATCCGATCTTCTGACCTGATAAGGTCCTGTAGCGACTTGTGCCTGCTTGTGTTTCGGTTCGCTAGCCGTGCCCTGCTCCTTCCAGAGGAACACGTAGGACCCCGGTGGGATCTCATATTGCGGTTTGCGAAGGCGTGCGTCGAAATTTCGCTTGTACCGGGCTTGTTCCTTCCGCAAACTCCTATCGGCGCCTCGCATTAGGCTCTCCAACCACGACTGCCATTTCAGGTAGTATGCTCGTGACGAGCTGAAATTCTCCAATGTTGGTTGCGCTTGTAACGCAATGTTTCTCGGCGCCCGAGCCAACACCAGCTCGAAGGGCGCAATGTTCGTAGTTCGATGAACTTGTGTGTTGTATGCGAACGTCACAGCGTCGCTAAATAAGTCCCATTCCTTGGGATGTTCTCCAACGTATTTTCGCAACTCGGAAGTCAGCGTGCGGTTAAATCTCTCAACTTGGCCGTTGGCTTGCGGGTGGTACGTAGTCGTGAACACATTGCGGATGCCGAGAATTCGACAGACGTTCTGAAAGAACCGGGCCGTGAACTGTGTTCCATTGTCGGACAGCAGCTTGACCGGCGGTCCGTACACGAATACCCAATGGTGAACGAAGGCTTGTGCGATGTGCGCAGCTGATATCTTCTTCAACGGTACGGTTCGTACCAGTTTCGAGTATCGATCGCTGATCACGAGAATATACCGATTTCCTCGCTTAGTTGTAATTAGCTCGCCGAGGATGTCGATGGCGACAAATTCCAGCGGCGCTTTAGGCGTGAACAGCTTCATTTCCTTCGTGTTTTTTCTTAACTTCACCCTTTCCCGCGCACATGCGGCGCAATTCTTCGCAACTGCATAGCAGTCTAGGGCCATCGTAGGCCAATAAAAATACCTTCTCAAAGTCTTGTAAAGTTTCCTGCCTCCCGGGTGGCCTGCCAATTTTGCGTAGTGGCTCAACCCTAGGACGCGGTCCCTTAACGATTGTGGTATTAGCACTTGTACAAACTCCGCCGCGGTACGGCATAGAGTTCCTTCGAGTTCCTCGGTCTCCGTGCTGAACGTTCTCACCTTTTCGGCGTCCATTTCTTCCTTGATGCGGTTGCAGAAGGGGTCGACGGCTTGTTCGCGAATGAGCTCCTCCGGAGTGACAGCTTGGAATTGATCGAGGCGCTCAGGGGCGGTCCCCCCCTCAAGAGCGAGGATGTCGTCTAACCCGTCAAAACTGTCCTCGTCCTCCACCGTTCCCTCGGCCGGTTCGGCCATAAAGCATGGGATTTCGTCGTCGATTTCGTTGACGGTTTCTCCTGCGGTTCGCAACCTTGACAAAGCGTCCGCCTGGCTGTTAGCCCTTCCCTTTTTGTACTTGATTTCAAAATCAAATTCCGAGAGGCGGAGCCTCCATCGGATTAATCTCCCGTTGGGGTCGGTTACGTTCATCAACCACCTCAATGAGGCATGGTCGGTATGCACAATGAAGTGCTCGCCATATAGATATGGTCTTAAAGTCTGTACGGCCCAAATTACCGCTAGACATTCTTTTTCTGAGACGGAGTAGTTTCTCTCGGCTGCGGCTAACGTTCTTGAAAAGAACCCGATGGGTTTACGTTGCGCATCCGGATGTGTCTGAAATAATGCAGCGCCGATTTGATAGTCGCTTGCATCGGTGTCTACCGAGTATGGTAGGTTCTTCTTCGGCAGCGCCAACACCGGTGGCGCCAAGATAGCGTCCTTGACATTATGAAAAGCTTTTTCGCACGGTTCGTCGAATCCTTCCAACTGGACTGGTTGTCCCTTCTTCAACAGTTGATTGAGCGGATGCGCGATTTTCGCATAATGCGGAACGAATCTGCGGTAGACATTACAAAGTCCCAAAAAGCTCCTGAGCTGGGTCTGCGTTTGAGGGTACCTCACTTGTTCCAATGCGACGGTTCGCGCAGCGTCCACTTCCAATGTACCTGGCCGAACGACATGGCCCAGGTACTTGATCTTTTCGACGAAAAATTCACACTTGCGAAGCTTGAGCTTCACACCTGCCTTCTCCAATACAGAAAGTATTTCATCCACGTGCACGATGTGCTCTTCCCACGACTTGCTAAAAAAATTTATGTCGTCCAGATACACCAAACAGCACTTCCAACGGAACGGAGAGAGTAGGATATCCATTGCTCTCTGAAACGTCGCTGGCGCGTTAGTTAGCCCGAAGGGCATTCTTGAGAAGCGATACAGTCCTGAGTGACACGAAAATGCGGTCTTGTCGCGGTCGCGCTCAGGGATAGGCATCTGCCAATATCCCGAAATCGCGTCCAACGCGGAGAAAACCTTGGTGTCACCAAGCGAGTCCAAGCACTCATCCATGCGCGGTAAGGGGTACGTGTCCTTTACCGTCACCGCGTTTAACCGACGATAGTCTACGCAAAAGCGCATCGATCCGTCCGGTTTCGGCACTAATAAAACGGGCGACGCCCATTCTGACTGCGCCGGCTCGATGATTCCTGCTTCTAACATCTTCTGTACTTCTGCGTCCTCGACCTCCCGAGCCTTTGGACCGGCTCGGTAGGGAGCTTGTGCAATTGGCCTTGTATCCGGGGCCAGTTCAATCCGATTGACCGTGTTGTTGATCTCACCGAGGGTCCCATCCCACATGCGGGAATACTTTTTCAACATTCGTCGGAATCTTTCGCGCAGCCGGTCCGGCACGTGGCTCAGGTCGAGTTCCTCCACGTCCGGCGGGGGAGGCTCAATCCGCCGCTCCGGCTTCGTAGTTGCCGTCGCGGAGAGCCTTTCCTCCCGTTCTCCTTGCTGTTCCTCGCGGTCTTGATCCGGCGGTTCGCATCTTGTCTCGCCCGTAGGCGTCTTGGTGGAATTAGGAAAATTTTCCTTCTTCCTTTCTTGAATTCCGAGAACTTCACCAATGGTGGTTTTGCTCTCGAGCGCGGCTCTCGGGTGCGGTAATAATTCTGCCACCACTTGGCCTTTTTGCACCCTGACAGAGTACGTCCTAAAATTTGCAACGAGTAAACGAAATGGCTGGTCAGGCTCGACCTGAACAACACCATTTGTACACGTCAGGCCGTGCCTTTCGTACAACGACGAGTACGGCTGAACCACAACCAAGCCCGCCCTCTTCGAGGTGCATTCCACGACGCGTTGCGTCCCTGGCTCGATAGTCGTGGCTCTTGCCACTTTTACCTTAGGGGAAATTCGCTCCACCTTTCCATCATTCTCGTCCTCGCCCGGGACAAGATTCTTCTTTTCTTTTCTCGTCGAGAACCGCCTAACTATCGGAATCTCCGAGAAATCCGCCAACTCAACCGTTTTCTTCCTTGGATAAATTGCTTCCACAAACCGGTCACAGTAGTCCGCGCCTAGAATTAGCGGGACTGCTAGTTTTTCGCATACAATAAACTCGGCTGCGGCCACAAATTTTCCAAGTCTCACAGGCATTCTAATCGTGCCGAGAGTCCGAAGTGGCCTATTGTTCGCGTCGCCAATGTCTTGGGTCGGTCCGTAGGACACTAGAGATTCCATTCCAGCTGGGAGTTCCGATTTTCGCACAAGGTTTGGTCCCGCGCCGGTATCTAAAACAGTCAACACTCGGCTCATCAATCCGATTGTGGGTCCGATGTCCGCGTAAACTTTGTAGTTTTTTCGCGCAAGAACCAAAATCTTCTCGGGACACTCCCTTAGCTTAACCCTGTACCAGGGTCTCCGAATTTCTTCCAGCGGATGATCTCGGGCTCGGCTCAAAATTTTCTTGACTTGAGCTGGCCCTTTGGGGGTATCCACCAATCCAACAACCTCCTCCTCGAGGCCTGATTTTTCCTTTAGAGACGGGGAACGGGGCTGAGCCCCGGGCACAGTACGTCGACCTTGTGCCTCTCGCGACTCATGCGAGATTCCCCTCTCTAGTTTTCCTGCCGTGGCGGGATCCTTCTCACATCCGACGGCGCGGGCCCCGCGGCGGGCCCTCTGAAGGGTTGGTTAGACCTCGGCGTTGAAGCACTCGGCGCGCTTGCCGTCTGCGAATCGAACCAATTCTTGACCTTCAGGTAACTCGTCGATGGTATCCCTAACCTCTCCATCGGAGACAACGCCTCATAATTTTCCAAAACTCGGTGCATTTCCCGGAGGGAAAGAATGCACGTTGGCGCGGCGTGCCCCTTTTCATAGCAATGATAGCACACCAGTCCATGCGTCTTGACGGGATATTGCGGCCTAGGCCCTCCACGGGCCGGCGGTCTTCCTTGACGTTGCGGCCTTCCCATCCAGCCTGGCCTTCGAAACGTCGTACTCTTGTCTTCCATCGGAATGCGCGGCGCCGGCGTGTGGCCGCGCCCCCGAAACATCATCACGGGATCCGTGGGCTCTGAAAACGACTCCGTCGTGTATGCAGGCGTCGGTAAAGTTGACGACCCGCTTGCCCCGTAGTCCTCGTGTCCGTAGCCCTCCGATGGCTCAATGAACTCGCCTTCGGCTACCAACGCGCCCTCGTAGTGATTTTCGCTACTTCCATGCGCACCGCGCTCATCTGACGCGGAAATTGACTCGGCTAAATGGACGGCGGCATGACTTTTGCGACCGGGATAAGAAGCCCTCGGCTTCTTACCTGCCCGGATCGTCGACGGCGTCTGGATTGTGACCTTCTTGGTCTTCTTGTCCTTAGCGCGGCTCGCCGAGCCATGCGCCTTCGCGTAATTCACTAGTCTCAAAAACGAAACGTCCCGATTGTCTTGCCGGTATTGAGATACCATCGGTTTGATACTCGAATCGAGTCCTTCAATAAACATCGTCATTTGTTCTTCCATCGAATATACGTTTCCACATCGATTGCTCGCGTCCGTCAGACGGATATAAAATTCCATCTCGTCTTCAGACGGTCTTTGCTGAACTTCTCGCAATGCGAGCACAGCTTGACGGATCACCTCGTCGGTTGCGAAACTCCTCAACAACTACTGTACGGCCTCCGGCCAAACGGATACCTTTCCGTGATGGGCCCCGGCCGTCTGAGACACCGAAGTGTACTGTCTCAAGGCGATGCCACTTAGAAATTCGGGCAACAAGCGGATCGCTTGCCCCTCGTTCATCTCTTGAGTATCAAACTCTTGAACTAATTTTGCCAAAAAATCCAACACAAGGACCCCGTCCTCGCCTGTGAACGTGTTGTCCTTCTTCACCTTAGGCGGAATATCTCTCCTGATTTTTCGCACGGCGGTCCGCCGGGAACTTGACAAATATGTCTGCGGGTTCCGCAAGCGGTACGTTCGGAACGAAAGTAATTTCTTGAAAAGGTAGTTGGTCGGATTCAGCTCCTCCAACTCCTCCCATCGCGGCCCGCGCCGCGTTGTGACATCTTCGGGCTTCGCGTCCTTGCCTCTCCGCGAGGCGGACGAAGTGATTCCGCCCCGTCTGGAGGTAATTTTCTTGCTCTGCGAAATTCCTTTTCCTTCCTCTGAACGATGTTCGGAATCGCTGGCATGGTTCGACGAACCGTCGTCACCATCTTCGGAAAGGCCATTCGACTCGGCCGTTGAGTCCTGGCCCTCCGGCTCGTCACTACAGTGACTCTTGCTCCGGCGTCGCAGATTCTTCTTCGAAGTCTTCGACTTGGAACTCCGCTGTACAGCGGCCTTGTCCTTCTTCGATCGACGGTCGCCTTCTCGACCCGTGGGGAGCGGCTCTTGCCGGGCGACCTGTTCAAGGTCCTTGAGACGATGAGCGGCGCGGTCGAACTGGTCGTCGATACTGCTTCTAAATTTACCTAAGGACTCCAAAGCTTGATTCGCGTCGCGCCTTGCGTCCTTGACCGAAATTTTTAACGAAGCTAGGACCTCCGGCTCCAGACTGTCGGTCGCCTTACCTCGCTCCTTCTCGACGAGATCCACTCGAGCCGATAGCTTTCCTAAAACGGTGTGGAACTCGGAGGCTTGCAACTCCAGTTGCTTCCGGACGAGGGCTAATTCAGCCTCGAGATTTTTCGTCATCTCTTGGAGAATTTCCTCGCCCCTCTTCTCGAACCTGTAGGATAGATTATCCTTGTTGGCGTCAATCCCCGTCGGGGATTCTGGACCTTCGGGATCCGTGGCCGTATTGGCCTGGCTTCGGGTGCGAGGACCTCGCGGGATCCACGACGCCCTTGCCGATCCGACTCTGCTCGCCCCGGGACCGACGTCCCCGGGTGCGCTGGTGGACATGATTCGTTTCAAAAAAGAATCTAACTTAACACAAAGAAAAAATAGAAAACGCTACAGCACCTGAATAAACTTACGTCGCAGAGAAAACTCCTGTAGTTCGTTTCAGCTTACGCAGTTTCTAGGTCGGTTCTCCAGTACGCAAAAATTCTAGGTCGGGAGACCACTTTTGTAGTGCAATGCGCCTGTTAGGCAGAGACCAAGGTCCGACAGTCCAACACAAACAACAGCAACAAAAACAACAACTGCCAACGGCACAGCGCTACGGAGTGTTCGAAGCTCCCTGTCCTCTTTAAGCGGGTTTGCGGCCCGCAGTAGCTCGGATCCCTGATAGGGGGGGGCAAAGAGAAGGGCCCAGCCCGGGATCGGTAAATGGTGGTAGAGACTTGTAAAGGCAACTGCTCGACGAGTTCGGAGGGGTGTTTAGGT
>NW_005179108.1:0-72236 GCF_000350225.1 Chondrus crispus | reverse complement strand
ACCTGGTCCGATGGGTCGTAAATCCAATGCTCGAAGAGCGCCTTGTACACCTTATACCCTTGATAAGGTCTTCGACGGGGACGTCGCAACGTAGCCCGTCGGGAAAGAAGAAAACGTAGCAGCGCTACACCGTCGTACTGCCCGATGGCAAAGTACCAACAACGGATCGGTCGCAACCAGATTCCGATGGAACCAACACTGAGATAAGCACCACTGGTGCACCAACACAAAAGCCCGATGGCAAATGACGTCACGTTGCGGATCGCAATCCTACAAGGTGGGACCAACTCAAGATTAAGGGAAATTAGGATAGGGAAATAAAGGAAAATTGGTAAGGAAAGAAGGGGACCCCCGAGCGCAAAGGATAAAGTAATCTGTAGTTGAAGGGAATGTCTTGTAAAAGACGGACTTCAACCAAGGCGATATCAGACTCTGGCAACTCGGGTTCGTTGGGAAATAAAGGGAAAACGAATGGGACCCCCGAGCGCTGAAGGATGCCGTACGCTTAGGTAAAAGGGAGCGTCTTGTAAAAGACGGACTTCGACCAAGGCGACATTCAACTCCGGCAACTCGGGTTACCTTTACTGACTTGGTCGCCAGAGAGCTAAGGTATATATCGCCCCGCCGGATCCAGTACAGTAGCTCGCGGCGCTAGATCCTAGATCTAATCTAATGTCAGCAAAATTAATGCTAACTAATTAACTAAATAAAATAAAATAATTAAAAATTAAAACTGTGCAATTATTCACACGTGTGTCCCCCAAACCCGGACTACTTTTCATATCCAAATATTTTCCTTTCTTTCCACCCCCCTTTCCAGGTGCGTATTGCACTACACTTATATACCACTGTACTGGAACATGTTGAGAAAAAGGCGTTTCGAGAAGATAGTTAGCGTCCGCCTCCATCTCAGTGCAAACTCTTCAAACCCCAACGTATTTACACCTCGTCCCTTCCTTTGTCGCCGTCTTCACAATTCCCAATTACTCCTTCCATTCTAACGCGTTTCTCTACCCCCTCTCCTCCCCGCTTCAACCCACTTTCCTCCACATTATTGCGAGCCAAAGACGCCCCCTGCCCCCTCGCCTGCCAGTGTGTCTGCATTTTACAGCCAATTCAAAAAAACAGACGCTCCCCTGCCCTCCTCTCCCCTCCCCGTTCGTCTCCATCTCACAACCCATTCAACAAAAAGGCGCTCCCTTGCCCCCTCCCGCCTGCCCATGTGTCTGTATTTCACAGCCAATTCAAACAAACAGACACGCCCCTGCCCCACTCCCGCCTGCCCATGTGTCTGTATCTCACAGCCAATTTCAAAAAGGGATGCTCCTCTTCCCCCCTCCTGCCTGCCCGTCTCCACCTCACAGTCAATTAAACAGACAGACGCTCCCCTGCCCCCCTCCCGCCTCCCTGTGTGTCTGTCTTTCACAGCTAATTCAAAAAACAGACGCTCCCCTGCCCCCCTCCTGCCTGCCCGTGTGTCTGTATTTAACAGCCAATTCAAAAAAACCGACGCTCCCCTTCCCCCTCCCGCCTGCCCATGCGTCTCCATCTCACAGCCAATTCAACAAACATACGCTCCCCCGCCCCTCTTCCGCCTGGTCGTCTTGGTGTAGGTGCACAGGCCTCCGGAGGGTATCACATTCGAGGGACGGGGGTTTGCGCGACACAACGGTCAGTTCTGTACGTCTGTACCTTCCGTCGAAGATGGGCTATAAAGTTCTCTAACTCTCAATTAAGAGAAGCGATCCAGAAAGATAGCGACTTATTTGCATGGCGAATTAGAATTGGCTTGCGGTCAAGGAGGCAGGGGGCTGTGGTATAAACCCGTGCCACTGTAGTACCCTTTTTCGCACTACTCGTGTACACGTGTATCTAAATAACTCAAGTACCCGACGTACAGTACCAAGCCCATTTACACCAGCCTTGCTCGCTTTCGACACGCGCACACGTGGACCTACTACCGCGCTTGTACACGTGTGTACTATGACGCCGCCTCGTGAGCTCTAGCCGTTACCTCTCGACCGCGATCTAGTGCAGTATATAGTGTCGTTGGCGCTTGCGCCGGGTGGGTTTGGGGACAAGCAACCAAGGACCAAGGATGCGACTCTCGTTCTTGGTTTTGCGCAGTACTAACTAACTTCTTCTCGTTCGCGCTCTCTCGTTCTCCTCGCTCGCGCCCTAGGACTCTCGTGGCCACGTCGCGTGTTGCCTCCCCACTCGCGGGCAGGGTTCGCTGGCCGTGTGTTAGCCCCGATGGGTCGAGAGCACCGCGTCGTGCGCTTCTAGTTTCCGTGGTTCGCGAGCACACCCGAGTTTTACAGTCGCCCGAAAGCATCTACCACTTCCCCCTAGCTATCTAGTACACGCCTCCACGAACGACCCTTGTCTTAGCACATGACCTCGTTTCGAGTTCTAGTACAGGGGCAAGATGCTGGTCGTTGTGCAAATGCGATACAAAAAGAGCGCATGCTCATCGGTGTTTATCTGAGAGCACTTGTGCCACTAAGCCACTCGGAGGCGGTACCGCGTCGTCTATGGTACTCGTATGTACTGTAAAGTGCTAAGAGAGGAGACTACAATTTTGAAACTGAGTAGGAACCGTGTTTCAGTTCCCAGTGGGAGAATAGAGACGCATGAATCATACGTACACATGCGTTGGTTCTTGTGGCGCTTACAAGGATAAAAAAAGATAAAACAGCGGCACATCTAAGTTTATGAATATTTCCGGTTGTGCTTGTGGGCGGTGTAGTGTAGGACGAGAGCACAGAATGAATACAATCAAACATACAGTAGTGTAGTATAACCCCCCCTGGGGGTTTAAATTAGATTAGATCAAGAACTAGATCAGCTACTGTAGAGCGTCGAGCTCTACAGTACCACCGCGCGTGTCCACGTGTACACCACGGGGACAAGGGACATGCGCATACACGTGCACACGTGTACAGCGCGCGAACGAAGCGCGCACGCACCACGGGTGATACGTGTACTGTCAGCCTCGACATAGCTGACAGTATTACAGTGCAGGCCGACCTGCACTACAGTAGCCCACTACAGTACCTCGGTACTGTAGTGTTATGATAGAGTGTTTTATATATTAAATATGGAGCGGACCGACGGCGGCGGAGAGGGACAAGAACGGGCTGGTCCTCAACCGACCGCCAAGGTCAGTCCACCCAGCTTATTCTAAACGTCGCCTTCGCTCTTCGCGCGCGTTTAGTCGGAGCCGAGCCGGAGTGGACGCGCAGCACGCGAACGAGCACGGAACCGCCTCCGCCCGTCAGCACTGGTACGTCACCCAGTGCTGCTCCGGGGCGTCGAGGCGTCGATCCGCTCGTGCGTGCGCGCGTCCCTGCTCGCTCCCGCTCTACCACCGCTACCCGGGCCCGAGCCCGGTTCCGTAGCTGGTTGGCCCGCTTCACCCCTTCTCCGATCCGGGGTCTACAGGTCGAACTGCGCATACACCTCCAGTCGTCTGGGGGTGTTTATGCTACAAGTAGAAAGGGCTGGCGCGATATTCACGCGTGAACGGAGAGTTGGCTTGGTTGGCTTGGTTTAGAAATTGCAAGGAGGGAAGCGCATATAGCGGAGATCAACTGAGATGGAACGGCATCGCGGGATGTTCCAGGCCGCGCGTGGTTGTCACAACGGAGAAGCCTGGCTTGAATCATTTCAGGGATTTTCTAGTCGAGCGAGGCGCCAGTGACCGAGACTTTGGGGAAGAAAACCGTTTTTGCCGCCGGCCGTAACTCCAAGACATTGTGATATAGATCTGCACAGTAACATTTATTGGTTTACCACTCCCGGAAAGGATGATTTGGTAAAACAGGTCGATTTGGTAATTTTGTATGTTCAGTCACGAACAGTCCATAATGGTATTTTATTCAGTTCAGGCAATTGCTCTGTGTCGCTTTCTTCGTTCGGATCAGGTGTTCCGGTGTCCACGTGTCTCCCTGGATGCCGTTTTGCCGCCAGAAAGAAACTGTAGACGAACTTTGCTGTGCCTGGTCAGTTGTTCGGGTATCAAAGCACAATCGAGCTTCCCGGCTGGCCGAATCCTGAGACCATCCAAATCGAACGGCTCACCAATGGCTCTGGGGATGCGTCGTCAAGCAGCACTCGTTAAAAAGCGGGACAAGCGAGACGCGGTCGAGAAGGAAAAGCGCAAAGCAGCAGCAGCATTACTAAACGAGGGGTTAGGAGTGGCTGAAGTGGTTCGAAAAACCAACATTAGCCGTGGAACTGCTGCACGCATTAGCAAATGCCTTAAGACACGCAATGATTGCTACTTGCATCGTCTGCTGAACCCTGCAGACAACAGAGCTGGAGGCCGATGTGTGATAACGAAGGAGGAAAACGCCCTAATCAAACAGCGTATTCGCTACGCAGCGGAAAGCGGCCTTGCATTAAACACTGCAGTGCTCCGACAAACAATGGCATCTATCGCATCAGATGGCAAGATGAGCTTTAAGGATGTCAGTCAACTACCATCGTTGGACGCTATCCGGAGTTGGAGAGCCCGTAATCGAGACATCACATATCGAAATGCAGAGAAAAAGAACACGCAAAATTGAACGCAGAGAACTATACGCACGTCGACACTTTTGCGGCAGCGCTCCGAGCTGTCGAACACGAACACCCACACATATTTTCCGACCCAGACCAATTGTGGAACATGGATGAAACAGCCGTATCTGCTGAGTTTGGCGAGAAAGAAAAGGTCTTCGGAGCTTCCGACACACATCATGGCGGGTTTCGATCTAAGACTGCTGGCGGATGTGGGAAGCACATAACAGCAATAGTGGCTGCTTCTGCATCCGGACGAAAGACACCCCCGTTCTTTATCGTTGCTGGCAAGAACGTAATCTCCTCATGGTTCAAGCCCCTATCGAAAAAAGAGTTCGGTTCTGTTTCTTCGCAGTACCACTGGCTGACACAGGCACCGTGGTTCCCGGAAAATGCAGTCACAATGACCTTTGAGAATGGAAGTATGGAAAAGCGACTGATGCGGTTCGCGCTGGAGCACACAAATCGCTACGTTCGCAAGTGGGTTTCTAGGGAGAAGGCCTATTGTTTGACGCTGGATGGCCCTTCGTCCAGAGAAGGTTAGGATTGGCTTCAATACTGCAATTCTGTTTCTTGTGCTGTAGTACAGGGGCCGGCTAACACAAGCCACTTTTTGCAGCCTTGCGATCAACTAATTAACAAGTCATTCAAAAGATCCATGCGAAAGTCAAGAGACAACCTGTGCACCTTGAACTTAATCGATACAAGAACTGTAAGAATTAATTTAATGGTTGGAATGGCAGGGTATTACGCAATTACGACTTCCGATATCATCGAAAGTTTCTCTAAAGCTGGGCTATGGCCGATGACCTATAGCTTTCTGGAGCAGTTTGAGACAAAGCGAATCAGGAATCAAAGTTTGAAAGGATGAAGACTCGCGTGTGTAGTATAATCACCCCCAACGACGAGGGGGGTGAGTACTGACAGTTCGGAAAGACCCCGATCGGCGGGAAGACAGAAGCACGGCCCACCCACGGTACCGAGCACGGGCTCCAGGTAGCGGTGGTAGAGCGGGATCGGGGAGGACGCGCGCACGCGCGAGCGGTTCTACGCCTCGACGCCCCGGAGCGGTACTGGGTGACGATCCAGTACCGACGGGCGGAGGCGGAGCCGGCTCGTGGGCGTGCTACGCGCGTCCTCAACCCGCGCGCGGTGCTACTCCTAGGTAAAACGGACGGAAGTACCCAATAGAAAGCGGGCGGACCAAGGTGGAGGATGCTTGACAAGTCCCTTCTTGTCGTCCTCCACCGCCGGCGGTCCGCTCATATTTAATGTACATTGTAGTCTATCATAACTCTACAGTAGTGCCGGTCTACCGACACTGTAACGCTGTCAGCCGGCGGGGATGACATTGCACGTGTAGTACGCGTCCCGTACACGCGGAGGACTCGTGTGTGCGCGCATGGCTGTAAGGCTCGTTGCCTTACTGTCCCTGATCCGATCCTAATCTAATTTCCGTTTGGGGTTATACCACATCACCCCCCCCCTGAAGAGTGAACGTCCGCGTTCACTCCTGAGGCTTATAGAACCTGTCCGTCACCTCCTCGCAGCCGAGCGACAGCCATCCTTACCGCCCCCGGGATCCCCTGTCCGTCTGTGCTGGGTGCCTTCTGCTTTCCATTTTCAGTGAGCCGCACGACGAGGCGCGACGGAAATCCTTATGTTAGTCAGCCCTCGCCAGCGATGGCGAGGGCGTGCGGCGCGACGAGGCGCGACGGAAATCCTTATGTTAGTCAGCCCTCGCCAGCGATGGCGAGGGCGTGCGGCGCGACGAGGCGCGACGAGGATCCTTATGTTAGTCAGCCCTCGCCAGCGATGGCGAGGGCGCGGCGCGCTCCTCGCGCTCCGGCTTCTTGCCCGCGCGCTGCCCATCCGCGAGAGGGCAGCAATTTTTGGTCCGCCTCATACGCCACCCGTGCGCATGCGGCGACTCCGTGTGTCCGACGTGCGGGCCGGTCTGACGGCGTATTGAGTATGATACGGCGCAGGGGCAGGCGGAGTGCATACGTGGTGCTCGATGGTGCCCGCTGTACACGCGAGCGCTGATGGACTGTATGCCCTTACTGTATGCCACGATACGTGGCAGCGGTCGGTGCGCCGTATGCGTGCTGGAAGACACGCGGTAGCTCCTGTGCACTTGGTACGTGTTGTCCAGGGTGGCGTCTGAGATGACTCAAATAGTCCGTGACCAGTCCGCCACCCCCCTCTTGGTCTCCAAGCCAGCCCCGCCCGTAGCGTGTGCAGCCATTCCCCACTGCTCAGTGTCTCATTCCACTCTTGAGAGCTTCCGCTGACCATCTCCGGCATGGCAGACTCGACCTCTACCCCGCGGCCGACGGCCGTGGTCCCATCTTCGAGTGAGGGTGGCCTCCCGGACGCGTCGTCCTGTCCGCGTGAGGCGACCGTCGACTTGACGAGGGCGGCCCCGCCGCTACCGCCGGCGTTCCAAAAGTGTCGCTGTCGTTCGACTACCGTGTCTGTAGAGCTGGTGGCCCCCACGGAGGGCCCGCAGCAGCCGGTATTGTCGTTCCGTCCAGCAACTACCTCCCCTCCGCCGGTCGAGGTCCGGCCTGTCGACCGTCCGGAGGCCACAAACAATACCTCTCCCGGCGCGCTTCCAAGCCATCAGCCTCCTGCTTCCAATCCCTCTCCTGTCGAAGGAGATGGGGAATTACCCTCCACTACTCAGTGGTTGGGGGAGCCCTCGCCGGATGCTGCGCAGCTCCCTATCCGTGAGCTGCGCTATCCCTGGCGAATCCGCGGTCGCTCGAATGTGACCGTAGAGGAGTTGACCTCCTGCAGATGGCTCCGCCCCGATCTCGCCCGCATTTTTAAGATTTACGAGGCGGGTGGAGCGGAAGAGGCGTCTTCGTCGCTTCACCGTTTGATGGCCGAGGGTTGGGGTTCCGGATACCAGGTACCCGACGAGTTACCTGGGGACCGCACGTTTGCGTACAGTATTGCGGAGGTAGCCTACCTTGACCGCATGGGCTCACTCCTCTCTGGCTCAGGACAAGTTTACCCCCGACGGTTTGTGTTGTCCGAGGTAGCCGGACTATACGTGTCCCCTCGTGCTTACGCATTCACGAGGGCCCGAGTAGCTCTGCAGAAGTCGTTGTGCTCTCTAATGCGCTTACATTCCGTCTCCTTTGCGCATTACGATTGGTCCGCGTGCAGAGGGGAGGGCGAGCTGGATGGTAGAGTTACCCCGTCGGTCGCCTTCGCGTCCGGTTAGTCGACTGCGGATTTCCCGTCTCTTCCTGTGGTCGTGCGGGAGAGCTTCCCCTCGCTGGGGATTCATCCCCTTCTACCCCCAATTCCGAAGCATTTCGGTCTGGCTTGTGCCAACTCGCAGCACCCCGCCCACTCTCTTCTGACGTACAATTACGAGCGAGAGTGGGCGTGGTCTTTGTGCTGCGCTTTCATGGCCGAAGTGCACATGAATAAGCGGGTTTTCTTACAACCGAGTCCCACTATCTCATTTGTGGAGCGCGTCGCAACGGGCATGCCCCGCGTTGCGCTTCCTCTTTCGGAACACGAATCCGCTCACGTACCGTGGGCGTTCAATCACGTTATTGGTCTCATGAAACGGGCGGGGGAGGTGAGTTCGCAAAACCACCGCTCGTGGATCGACTACGCCACGGGGGTCAGGTGTCCTTTCCTCGCGTATCATGCCCTGTCGGACGCCTTCGTGGCGCGTCCTGTCCCTGTCACCCCAGTGGGAGGCGGTACGGGAAAGAGGGGAGGCGTCGGTTCGGAGAGCCGGCGCGGTCGGCGGAAACGCTATCGCGACCTGGACGCTGTTGGTCCGGACTCCGTTGGCTCTGCACCACGTCCTCCCTTCACGGCACCGACAGCAGACAGCCCCCGCCTCGAGGGAGGTATCAGCTGTGTACAGGACGTCCTTCCCGTCCCTCCCCTCGGCGAGGCGGAGCAGGGCCCCGACCATACCCGCTCCGTGCGGGCCCTCGTGCTTCCTCCAGGGGAACTGGCATCCATTACCGAGGTGCGGCGCGCTCTAGGTGCAGCTCTGCGGCGTTCTTGGACTGTAGGCGGTCTTATTCGTACTGTCGGGTCGTGGTTTCTTGCCCGGAGTGACGAGGCGCGAGGGCTTCGTGACGACCTTGGGGCACGGACGATGGAACTACAGCGGTTGCAACACGAGCTGTCGTCTATGCGCACGGCGTACGAGCGCGTGTCGCGCGATCGAGAGCGCTACCGGCGCCAGCGCGATATTTTGCGGGCACCCCTGCCGGTTTCTCTGCCCGCAATTCACGCCGCTCCCAGCGCTTCGGCGACTCCCGCTCTCCGTGATCCGTACGCTGACTACGAGGCAGCTAATTCCCAGCCGCGAGCTTACAACCCTCCTGACACGGCTGAACCTGTCGACGGCCACGACGTCCTGGCGATGCCCAGCGTCGCAGAGGTGGTGGCGGAGGCCCCCTCTTACCCCGGCTACTGTCCTTCGAGGTATTACGAACCGGGGTCCCGAGTGCCTTCGAACGACGCGAGCCACTGAGCTCGCTTTTGCCCTGGTTCGCCGCGAGTGTTATCTGTAGCGCGTGCTCCTTCGAATAAAGGGATCCCGGGACCTTACTGCCCTTGGTCTTTTCTCATGCCGCTTTCCACGGGTGCCCTTCCGCGAGCGACCTCCTGGCATACGCCCGAGCCGTGGGGTCCCGCTATCTTCGACTGCGCCCCCCTTTTCTTTACCATTCGACACTCCACACCTCGCCATGGGTACAATCCCCTTCCTCCTCGCCATGTCCTTCCCAGTGCGGCCTCTGGTGCCTCTCCATTGGCGGTGCGGCGCGAGCACTTCCCGACACGTGCGGTGACCGGCGGCGCGCACGTACCGACGCACACGCTGCAGAAGACGGTCCAAGACGAGCTCGCAGGTTGCAGGTCATGCTGCGCCGCCCTCGGCGCGGTCGTTCTTGACGAGCAACGGCATCCGTGTTGTCGTGGGGGCCCTCTGTCTCAGGGCTGTGAAGGTCGACCCGACGTCGGCCTTGTCGACGCCGGGGGTTTTTGCGCGGCTTCCGAGCACGAAGGGCTCGTGAGGTCCCCTTGTCGAAGCCGTCATCGGTTCACTCACCACGAAGGTCGGTGGTGGTGATTTGAATCGCGCTCGTCGCTGCATGTCGGTCGTCTAACACGCGCGCGGCGCCGTGCACGTGTGGTCCGGGCCACCTGTTTGCCCGCGGCAATTTCCACCACCCAATATTTTTCGTTTCCGGGTAAGGTGGCGGTTTCGGCGCGGTTGCCCTCCAGCTGCCGACCACGGACGGTGTCGTCGGCAGGCTGCGTGTCCGGAGCGCCGCTTCCGTTGTCGCCGCCAGAGAGTGTGTCTCCGTCGGGGTGCGGTACGGGCCGTCGAACCGGTCAGGCCGAGGGTACGTTCGGCCATCCCGCGTGCCATTGCGTGTCTCGCATGCCAACGTGCATGCGTTTGCTCACGTGAGTTGTCCATTTTCGCGACTACTTTTTCGTTAATTTTCTCCTGCCCGTGGTGGCAGGTTGACACCGAGTGCTGCACAGTAGGACTTATTTCTCCTTATTTTTTCCATGTTGTTCGCGTCGGCGGCCCAAGCACTGTACAGCATTATATCACCCCTGGGGTGACCGTCATCATCCCAATCATTCTCTGAGGCCATGCAGTGCCTCTCTTGTCATATTATCGTGACAGTGGAGTGGCGGTTGTTCGTCCGCCCCCTCCTCCGTCCTCACTCGGCCCGTACCAAAGTATGCGTACGCTATTCTTCACACCTCGCGCCTTGCTTTGTGCAATCCGTTCGCTCCCACGCTCACCTGGCGCGACTTGAGCATAATGCCGCATTCTAGGCGGCCATCCCTGGGACGTTTCGTGTCCCCTAAGACGCGAATTCTCGCATCCGACTCCGTAAGCGCTCGCCAACGATCGGCTGACGGAAGCCTAACTGCTTCCGGTACCGGCTGCCTTGTCCAGGTGATCGTCTCGTTCGTCAGACATCCTCTCGCTGCGGTTGCCGGACTTAACGGAATGTCCGGCGACCCAGTTCGGGGGGAAGCGTCCGACCTTTCTGCTCCCACAAAGGAGCATTCGCCTTATCCGTTCGAGTACACGTCGGCCCTCGTATAGTCGGTCAATTGGAGGGCCACAATTCCTTGAGGTAGTCCGTACTGCCTCATCCTTACGCCTTACGTCGTGCGTCCTTGGGTTTCGGAAGTCAAATACGGCTTGACTTCTGTGCGGTCCTCACGTCAACCGTAACGAAGCGGTTGAGGGCCCCCCTCTCAAGCGTGAACGTCCGCGTTCGCGTCAGATGTGAGGTTCCTGCCGGTGCGTCTCCGGAGGTGTTGGGCGTAACGAGACACCAACTCCTCCGGAACGTGAGTCCGGGCGGTCCATGTGGGCGTGTCGTAATCCGCCTACTTGATGAGAAACTCGATTGTTCCGTCCTCCATGGCTCGGTGACACCATGACGATCGATCGTGATGGTTCGCCGGTCGTTGGCGAGTACCCGGTATGGCCCAACGGCGGGCGACGCGAGTTTGTTAGACGCCTTTGCCCCATCGGTGGGGTTCAGGTAGACGTAATTACCTGGCTTGATACGTGCGTTGAGCCGTCTGACGCGCTTATCGAAGTCGCGCTTGCACCGAGCCTGCGTCCGGCGCAGGCTCCCGTACGCCTTCTGGATCGTGTCGTCCAACGTCTTGAGGAATTCAGCGCGCGCGTTGCCCCTATCGGACGGGGGCGCGTCACCGTCGGCTCTACGTAAAGAGAACTCCGGCGGGGGTCGGCTGAGGACGAGCTCGAAGAGCGTGGTACTCGTCGTACGATGTACGTGGGAGTTGTACGCGTACGTGAGCGGCCCCACGTACACGTCCCAGTCGTCCTGATGTTCGCCGACGTAATTCCGTAACATCGAAGCGATCGTCCGGTTGTATCGCTCGACCTGCCCGTTCGTCTGGGGGTGGTACGCCGAAGTGTACAAGTTCGTCACCCCCAGGACACGGCACGTGCTGTGGAAGAACTTCGCGTTAAACTGCGGTCCGTTATCCGACAGTAGCGAGCGTGGGACGCCGTATTTAAATACCCACGCGTCGCAGAACGCGACGGCTACCGTGTACGCGGTTTCAGTCCGCAGTGCCACAACTTGAGTCAGCTTGGTGAAACGGTCCGTAATTACGAGAAGGAACCGTTTCCCTGCCTTCGTCTTGGGTAGCGGTTCCAAGATGTCGATGGCGAGGCTCTCAAGCGGCCGTGTTGCCGGAAACAACTTCAAACGGTTGAGGTGTTTCCGCAACTTAACACGGTTCATCGCGCATGTTCGGCACCCTCGCACCGTAGCTGCGACATCTGCAGCGAGATGGGGCCAGTAGTACTCGCGACGGAGCGCGAAGTACATACGGTTCTGGCCCGGGTGCCCCGCGATGGTTGGTGTGTGGCAGAGCTGGAGAAGCCGAGCCCGTAGCGTCCGTGGCACCACGACCTGCACGATGTCAGGGTCGAAGGGGTGTCTCTGTTTGAGCACCCCGTGGTGGTCCTCGAAGAACGCGGAGTCCCGGGACTCTGACTGTCGTGCCAGTACGGTCTGGCAGAAGTCATCCACGCGTTGCTCTTCGGCTATCTCCTCTAACGTAAGAGGGGCCGGAAGGTCGTCCTGCGGAGGGGCGACCGTGGAGGCGGGCGCGCCAACTTCGGGTTGTTCGGCGCGCTCGATGTCGACAGCGTCGAACTCGTCGTTCTCCTCCCAGAACGAGGTGGGTCCTTCAAGAGCGGGGGCCTCGTCGTCGCCCCTCGGCTCGTCGCGCGTACGGACGCGCGACCCTCTTCGCGATCCGGCTTGGTTCCTTGTTGTCACGAAGACATGGACGGCCTTGTGATCGCAGCTCGCGGTACAGACGTGGTCCGCGAGCTCGTCCGACATGTCACGGACGGTCGTACCCGCATCGAAGGTGGGAATGTCGTCATCCACCTCGACGACTGGGCGAGGGTCGTCGGTGACCCTTGGCGAGACGAGGCGTGACAGGGCATCGGGCACCTGGTGCACTCGCCCGGGGCGGTACTGGATGGTTAAGTCTTATTCCGCCAACCGCAGTCGCCACCGGGTAAGCCTTCTGGAACTCTCCGTGAGGGACATAAGCCATCGGAGGGCATCATGGTCCGTCCGGACGATGAACTTGGTACCTTCGATGTACGGCCGTAGTGTGCGGACGGCCCACACTACGGCAAAGCATTCGCGCTCCGTAGCGCTGTAGTTGAGCTCACTATCGAACAGTGAGTACGACCAATACCCCACGGGGCGTCAGTCGTCGGCGCCTTCGTGTTCCTGGAGCAACGTACAGCCCAGTTGATAGCCACTAGCATCCGTGTCGATCATGTACGGCCGACCGTACCGCGGCAATGCTAGGATCGGCGGGGAAATCATCCGCTCCTTCAACGCTTCGAACGCTTGAAGTTGCAGCTCGGTCGGGTCGTCGAAGTTGGGGTCCGCGTCCTTGCGCGTCATGTCCGTTAATGGGCGCGCAATCTTCGCGAACCCCTTCACGAAGCGGCGGTAGACGTTGCACGCTCCGAGGTACGAGCGCACCTGCGTCAACGTCCTCGGAAACGTGAACGTCTTGAAGGCGTCCGCCGCCGCTTCGGCGACGCTCAGCTTACCTGGGGAAATGACGTGCCCCAGGTAGTGCACCTTCGGTTGGAAGAAGCTACACTTCTTGAGCTTGAGGGAGATTCCTGCGCTCCTCAGCAAGCTCAAGACAGTGTCGAGATGCTTTGCGTGTTCTCCGTGCGTACGGGAGAACACGATGACATCATCCAGGTAGACGAGGCATATCTGCCATCGGACGCCAGATAGGATGATGTCGAGGGCACGTTGGAAGGTGGCCGGTGCCCCTTTTAGCCCGAACGGCATACGCAAATGGCGAAACGTTCCCATATGCGTAGTGAACGTGGTCTTGTCCCGGTCTTCCGGAGCGACGGGGATCTGCCGATAACCGGAATTGCAGTCCAACGTCGTAAAGACGGCTGCATCTCCGAGCGAATCGATGCAGTCGTCCATCCGGGGCAGCGGATACGAATCTGCTGCCGTCTTTGCGTTGAGACGCCGGTAGTCCACGCAGAACCGAAGAGAGCCGTCTTTCTTCGGTACGAGCACCACGGGGGACGCCCACTCGGTGCTCGCAGGTTCGATTACCCCTGCGTTCAACATTTTGTGGACTTCCTTGGCGACCATCTCACGCATAGCCGGCCCCTTTGGGTAGGGCATTGAACGTATCGGCTTCGTACCCGGTTCGAGGGGAATGCGGTGTTCGGTCGCTCGGATCGTTCCGAGCGCCCCGCTCCACAGACTCGAGTGCTTACGGAGCATCTCGAGCACGTGGACCCGGAACTTGTCATCATCGATGTATGACAAGTCGATTTCTTTTTCCCAATCCTCCGGCGGATTTTCGGGATCCTTTTCAGAGACGGGTGCAGTGCCCCCTTCCGGCGGCGGGCACTTCGCCGGTCGGCCGTCCGTACCGGCTCCTCTCTTCTCAACGGTTGCCCCCTGGGCGGAGCCTGGTCGACCAGCTCCTGCCGTTCCGACTTGATCGGTCAAGTCGGTGAGGTGTAGCGCGTGCGCGATCCCCTCAGCGACGCGACGTTCGGGCGTCAAGATCGCGAGGGGGTTGCGCTTCGCGTACCCCCCGACGGTGTGCTTCGGAAGCCGCCTTTCCTGTCGCGAAAAGTTCGCGACGATGACGTCGAAGGTCTGGTTCGGCAGGATCTCGACGACGCCGTTCGTCAGCCTCACTCCATGTCGGTGTTGGAGTGACGGCTTCGGCTCTATAAACACGAGTCCCCTCCCCGTCGTAGTAACGCGCACACGGGCCTGCGATCTCGCGGGAATGGTAACCTAGCGGGCGATTCGGATCGCCTGCGGGGCTTCGTCGCGTGCGTCAGCCCGGTTTGTCTGACGTCCGTGCCGCCTGGTTGGGGGAGTCGGCTCCCCCTTCCCGTCGACGATGGCAACGGAGCCACCTTGGCGGAGCTCCAACCGTTGAGCTTCGATGTCGATACTTCGTACGTGTGTATCGATGAAGGCCGTACCAAGGAGGACCGGCACGGCGAGCTGGTCCGCCACGACGAACGGAATTCGGAACGTCGTGTTCCTCAACCGCACGGCCAGGCGTACGACGGCCGAGAGCTTAAGCGGGTTGCTATTCGCGCCTGCCAATCGGGGCAGTGGCGCGTCGCGGATGACGTACCGCGACCAATCGGGAGGAAGGTCCGCCTTCCTCACCAGATTGTACCCCAAGCACGTATCAACGGCGATCGTGCGGGGCTTGAAGGCATTTCCCTCCGTGGCTATCGAGCCGAGGACGTTGTAAATCTTCGACGTCATAAGGCAAATGACGCCGTCGACCACCTTCGGCGTGCCCGGCTCGGCGAGATCGTTCCGCCTGGGCCGCCGGCGCCGGTTCCGACTTCTCTTCCGCGTCCTTCGGCCTTGGTCGCGGGTCGCCCTTCGGTCGGCCGCGTCCCCGCGACAAGTCGCGTTCGTACGCGGCTTGAATTCTTCTGGCGGCCCTGGGTCCCCCTGGGTCGGGCCGCTGGCGCGTTCGATGCGCTTCTTGTTAGGCACTTGGCTCACGGTTTCCACAGTACCTTCCTCCATGTGCGCCGGGCTCACGGTTGCCTCAGCGTCTTCGTCCTTTCGCACCGAGCTTACGGGTGTCTCGGTGCGCTTGTGCGGGGTTGAGGGGAAAAATATCGGTAAACATTCCCCTCCCCCGCCGGGGACAAATAGGGGCGGGTCAAGGTTGGTTTGACAAGACGGTTCACGCGACCGCGCGAACGTAACCGTCTTTACGGGTTTTTCGAACTACCCGAGCTGTCAGTGCTATTCGCTTGGCTATCGTTAGCTAGCGCGTCGACGGGCCCCTGGCCGCACGGATGGGGACGGTTTCCCCACCCCGACTGGGCATCTTCTACGAGGTAATCGGATACTTCGTGGCCTTGGATTGCAACGTCCGGCCGTTGCAATATTCGAGGGGCGGAGAGAACGGGCTCCCCTCCGCCTCCTTCCGTGGGCTGGGGGTGCGTCTCACCAGCCCAATCTTGGAGGTACATGATGGCGTTCTGTACCCCTTGGGGCAACGGGGGTCGGCCCCGGTCGCCTCGCCCGTCTCGACGGGGATATCGCGTATCCATCCGACGAGGGTCACGTCGATCCCTTTGATCGGTCCCCGGGTATCGGTACCCGCCTTCACGAGGGGCAAAACGGACGCCCCCACCCGATCGGCTCGGGTCACCTCGACGCGGGCCTCGGTCTGCCCGCGTAGACTGCTGGATGAGATTGCGCATTCCGGGGCGCGTCTCCATCTGATAGCGGTAGCTCCTGTACGCCGTGAACTGACGTTGTTCAGGCGACAGGAACGGGCACGCGTACATGGCGTGGCCGTACGTCCGGCACAGCCAACAAATGTACGCGCTGCCATCGGTCGACGCGAAAGTCGCCGCGTGGCGTGCCTCCTCATCGGTGAGTCGAGACACGTTAGGCAGCCCGCGGTCTCCTTCTCGACGGGAGATATCCAGCTCGGCCATGTTGTGGTTCGGACCACCAGTGGCCCTCGGCGTGTGTGCGAACGCCGTTGCGAAGCCTCCGGTCGAACCGGTGGAAGCTGGCGTAGGGGGTCGGCCTCCTGCCCGGTCGAAGCCTTGCGTGATGAGGACAGGGTCGGCCTGCCACTCATCTTCTCCAATGTGGAGGGCGGTCGCCGGCGAACTCGTTCCGTGCGACCTTGGAGTTCGGACTCCCTTCGCTGCCGGCTTCGGGTCCGGCAGCGGCAACCCGCGACGAGCTCGGTAGGTTGTACCCTCGGCCGTTGCGATACGGCGAATCGTTGAGAGTTCGGTCTTCTGTTGTCCAGGCAACCTTTGCATCGTCTCTGCCACTGCGGCCCGGGTCGCAGTGGACAGCCCGCGCACGAAGTAGTGCGCGAGGGCTTGTTCTGAGAATACGGCCGTGCATCGGAACGCGGCGGATTCCAGCCGGTCTGCGAACGTGTTCTCGGTTTCGTGAGGAAGCTGTCGCGCCGACGCGACAGCATCAAACGCTTCCCCCAACACGTCGTCGGTTTGGTAGCGTTTGATAAATTGGTTGACGAGACTAGGCCAGCTCGTGTCGTCGTGGAGCTGGCCGGCGCGGAGGCCGCGCATGGTGTAACTCGTATACAACCGCTCCGCGTCCCGCTCGAGGAAGTGAGCGAAGACACGGATTGCCACACCTTCGGTCAGGTGCTGGGCATTGAAGGTTATCCGGATATCCTTCAGAAACGAGAGCAACTGAATCGCGTCAGTACCGTCGAAGCTCTTCATCGTGGGACGGAGCCCACGGCAGCGTTGGACGTACTTCGCGATCCGTCCCGCGTCACCCGAGGTAACGAGCCTCGAGGTGTTATCCAACCGATACATGCGGTAGTTCGCGACGGCGCTGAACTCCTGTATCATGGTGTGGACGGGCTCGAGCCCGGGTTCGGCGGGGCCCAACGTTCCGAACGGCGTGACGGGCAACGTTCGGACGTCGACGGGGCCGGGATGCGCGGTAAGATCCGCTGGCTAGTAGCCGCCCCAGCGAGGATCGAAGGGGAGAATCGGTTCCCCTGATCCGCGGGCGACTCCTCCACGGCCACGGTCGGGTTCGTCCGGTACCCGTCGGGACTGCCGCATGCTTCCGGATGCATACGGCAGGGCTTGAGTCTCGGACGCGAAGTTCGCGTCCGCCGTCGGCTTGATGTCCTCCGCCCTCCGACTGGTGACGGCTCCAGTCGGGGGCCACTCCTGCGCTCCGGATGCGCCCGGAGGAACAGTGGCACCGGGCCCACTCGAGGGGGCTCCGGGCGGCCTCTCGGCCGAGGTCTGTTCCATCTCACGGGCACAGCGGCGCGTTGAGTTGAGCTCCGCCGCCATGTGCGCGAACGCTCCCATCTGTTCGGCTGATGGGAAGGGTTGCGGGTCGCGGTGGACCCCGGAGTTTGCACTCGCGGGTCGACCCGCAACGTCCACGGCGGGGGAATCGATGCGCGCCTCTTCGACCAGTACCAAACGGGACTGTAGCTGGTCGACGAGGGCGCGCAGGTTCTCCAAGGACTGAGTTACGCGCTCAAACCTTCCTTCGCGGAGGGAGCGCAACTCATCCATACAGCGGGCGTAGACGCTGTCGGAGACGTCGATACGGAGGGATGTTCGGACATCTTCAATATACTCCGCGATGCGATCGTACATCGCGCAAGCGCGTCCTTCGGAGAAGTCGGGCGACGGTTCGCGGTCTCGAGGACCAGCGTCGCCGTCGCCAACTCGGACGCGGAGCGCGGCCTCTCGCACATCGGCGGGCTCCGAGCGAATCGAGGTGGGATATTCGCCACTCATCTCGACGCGTAAGGACGCGGAGGTAAACGATAGTCTTCTCGGTTCGATCTTGAGAGTCTTCTAGGTCGGGAGACCACTGTAGTATAATCACCCCCAACGACGAGAGGGGTGAGTACTGACAGTTCGGAAAGACCCCGATCGGCGGGAAGACAGAAGCACGGCCCACCCACGGTACCGAGCACGGGCTCCAAGTAGCGGTGGTAGAGCGGGATCGGGGAGGACGCGCGCACGCGCGAGCGGTTCTACGCCTCGACGCCCCGGAGCGGTACTGGGTGACGATCCAGTACCGACGGGCGGAGGCGGAGCCGGCTCGTGGGCGTGCTACGCGCGTCCTCAACCCGCGCGCGGTGCTACTCCTAGGTAAAACGGACGGAAGTACCCAATAGAAAGCGGGCGGACCAAGGTGGAGGATGCTTGACAAGTCCCTTCTTGTCGTCCTCCACCGCCGGCGGTCCGCTCATATTTAATGTACATTGTAGTCTATCATAACTCTACAGTAGTGCCGGTCTACCGACACTGTAACGCTGTCAGCCGGCGGGGATGACATTGCACGTGTAGTACGCGTCCCGTACACGCGGAGGACTCGTGTGTGCGCGCATGGCTGTAAGGCTCGTTGCCTTACTGTCCCTGATCCGATCCTAATCTAATTTCCGTTTGGGGTTATACCACAGCGTGGAGCAAACAGAAAATCATCATCTTATTACACGCCAGAACGACAGCGATACTTTTGTCCCAATTACGAAACATATTGGACTCCGGAAAATCAGCCTCTCTAGCAATACAGTCTGTCGAGATGATTTTAAAAACCCACCAAAGCGTGAACAAGATACTTATGACTGCTGGTATGCCGAAAAAGAGGGTTAGTGAGGAAGTGGATAGCGTTCAGAAGAACACTGCACTCCAGAAAGGAACGCCTGCAATATACCTCACGTACAAGAGATTTCGTACAGGAGCGAAAAAAGAAGGAGGTCCGAGATGCTTTACAGGAAAAGGAGAAGGCGGCAAGGAAGCCGGCAAGGCTTCACAAAAAGGAACTACGACGCGACCAGCGTTTGGGAGGGCAGCAGGTGTGTGCTGCCAAGAAGTTGGAGAGAGTCAAGGCCAAAGAAGTAACATGGGGCGAGGGCGGAGCTAACAAGCATCTGTGCGAAGCGGAGAAAGACGCTTCTAAGCGGAAATGCAGTTTCCCGAACGTGAGCAAGGTTATTCCTGCAAACGACAGGGACGCGGTGACTGCCCTTATTGCCCTTTCTACGCAAGAGCAAATTACCAAATCGACCCCGAGCGGTACAGCAGAATGATCTGATCGAAAAGTGGTAAAGATTGACTAATGTCCTTCATAGATGGCCTTACTTTTCAATATCTCTCCTGCGGCATCCAGCAATGGACGTACCTAACTGTGCAAAGTTTGACCGTTTTTGGATGGCAGGAAGCACTTTTTTCTTTAATTTTATGAAAGTAGTTACCAAATGAACGTTTCCGGGAGTGGTACTGCAGCTGCAATGCAGTTGCAGTAAAGGTAGGACACCCAAAAGAATTGCGCGTTGTTACCCAGGGTGTAGTACGGTAGGATGCGTACGGGCCACCAACCGTCGGTCGGACCTCTTCAGAACCCGTTTTGGGTTTCGGGTTTTCCGGGTCCCAGAAGGTCACAGAAGGTCACAGAAGGTCCCAGAAGGTCCCAGAAGACCACGGAATGGTCGAGCGTTTGGCGACTACCCTACAGCATTCCCTGTCTCTACAGTATAGAAAAGATGAACAGGCGACCTCGCACTGTTGTTTTCTTTCTTCTTCTTCTGTGGCAACCGGCGGGTTCGAAGTTCCTCGCGAGCGGGCGTGGACGACGTCGTCGAGTGATGGAGACGCGCGCGTCTGGAGGAGGCGAGGACGTGTGGCAACCGGCGGGTTCGAAGTTCCTCGCGAGCGGGCGTGGACGACGTCGTCGGGTGATGGAGACGCGCGCGTCCGGAGGAGGCGAGGACGTGGGTCCCTCTGAAGGGCGGCTCCGTTGGCGATGCTCCCCGATCCGATGATCCCCTCCTCTGGGGATCTGTCGGGGGCTGCCTTTATTATCGCAAGGCTAACTGTCGCGCGCGGCAGTGGCATTTCGCTTCGCTCTTGAAACAAAAGGCTGGCAGGGGCCGTTCTCCGTCTCACAGCACTGGGCCCTTGGCCGGGCCACCGATGTGCCTCACACGACAGAGCCCTCCCCCTGCACTACACCTCGGGCCTTCACGCATCCGATCGCCCCGAGTAGACCAGAGCGTCCCTGCCCGCGAGGCACGTCGACCGGATGCGATCGACGAAGAGCCGCAGCGCGACGCAGGATGGTACAGCGCCCCAGAAGTTCTAAAGTACCTACGCAAAGAAGTTCTATTGAAAAGAGGCCTGCGCGAGCGCTCGTCGCTTGAGACTTCTGTCGCCGCTGGTGTGCAGGAAGGCCTCAAGCATGCCCGGCAGGTCCTCAGTCAGGTTGGACAGCGGCTCCCACGTGTGATCCACTTCGTCAGGCAAACCTTCCCATTGAACCTTCACTAAAATTTCCCCCTTATCTTCCCTTATCCCTGCAAGAGAACTGGCGACCTGATAGTCACGGTCCAGGGTAGCGGAAGCCTCGATGAGCTTCTTCGAGGCCGGGGTTCCTTGCAAACCTGGTCTATATGGTAACATTCTTCGGGCATGAACCACCTCCCGCTTTCCGTGAAGCAGGTTCTCGATTTCGTAGGTCCATTTTGACAGCGACTTCGTCACTCGACGGGGTCCCCGCCATTCGAACTGTAGCTTATGGCCGCCGGGGCGCGTCTGACGAACTAGCACATAGTCGCCAACCACAAAAGAAGGTCGTACAATACCCGTCTTTTCGTTGTGCGCGTCGACGCGGCGCTTGCGGGAGGCGGATGTTAACTCCAGCACTTTGCGGTGCATGGAATCCGCCGCGTGTTGTAGGGGTGCAATGCCAATTAGTCTTCTGATGTTCAATTCATCACGCGCAATTGCCGTTGGATATTCTGATATTGGCATTGCGCGAAGCAGGGGACGCACTGGTCTGTGTCCTGTGAAAACTTCAAGCGGAGTCCGGTACACCCCCTTGACATTCGCATCCCGCAATCCCAACCTGGTCAACTGGGCGTGATTCAGCACGCTTTGCATGCATTCCGTTATTCCTGGCCAATCCATAGGGCTGAGATTCCATTCACTGAGGAGGGCTTTACAAGCGCGAAGCACCTCGCGACACATCCGTTCGACGGACCCGTTTGCCCAGGGGCAGTATGCCGTAACAAAATGGTGGTGGGACCGCGCCTCCTCGACTAGGGACTTGAGAAGCTCTTTTTTAAAATGAGAACCCTGGTCTGTGACCAAGTAATCCATAGAACCAAAGCAGCCTATCCACGTACCGAGTGCATCAGCTGCATTTTCGGCACTACAGCTATCGGTAGGCCAAAGCCAAGTGTACGACGATAGGTCGTCCCGGATAATTAGGATGTACCGTTTGCGATCTGTACCCTTTCCCATGTACAAGTAATCTAGATGCAGAACCTCGTTTGGGCGTGACCCATGTAAAGCCGTACCCAGGGGGCGTGGTACGGTTTTCCCACCGCGCGTAACAATGCAGTGTAGACAACCCCGCACTAGCGCCGCAGTGTCCTGATCCAAATATGTCCACCAAAACGCCTCGCGTAAAATACTCGCCGTGGCATCAACCCCCCGATGTCCAACCGTACCCGAGTGAGCAGTAACAAGGAGCTGGAGTTGGAGCTCAAGGGCATTCTCCGGTATCCATATGCGGCCAAGGTGCTTCCATAAATTGTCACTTGTGTCTCTCACTAGGTGTGGGGGGCGGGAGGGCGCGCGGTCCTGCGCACTGCGAATTGATGAAGGCGTTGGCCAGTCGAAATCCTCGGGGGAAGGAATGACCTGTCGCGCGTCCTGGAGGAGCATGCTCGCTACAGTACGGAGTTGGGTTCCATCTCGGCGGTAGCCCCTTGTCCATCTTGTCATAATGTCTGCGAAGACATTGTCCGTACCACACACGTGCTCGATGACGTAAGGGAAGCGAGATAGGTAGAGTGCCCACCGTTGCACTTTTGATACGATGTGGCGACCTAGGGCAGGTTCCAAAGCGAGCGGATCAAACACGAAGAGTAGGTTTCGGTGATCAGTGTAGATGTGCGTCTGCTTTTGGGCTTGCAGCATATAGTCCATTTTCATGAAAGTTTGGAAAATGGCATACCCCTCCTTTTCGAAAGTCGTCCAGTCCTTTTGTGCTTTCTTAAAAGCCGAACCTAGAAAAGCGATAGGGTCGTGCTGCTGTTCTGCAACCGGCAGTTTTAGCTGCTCCTCCGTGGTCTGGGTGACCGCCCCAGCCCAAAAGCGCTCAGACGCGTCCGTGAAGACGCACAGAATCTTGCTGGGATCGGGGTAGGCCAACGTAACAGCCGAGCGCAGGGCACTCTGCAGATCCTCGAAGGCGCGTGTGTGGGTTAGGCCCCAACCGAGAGGGCCTAGTTGAAGGCGCCGAATTGACCGCGTGGTCCGCCTTCCAGAAGCGACGTAGGCCTTTTCCAGAAGAGAAGTGAGTGCAGATGCCCTCTGCACAAATTGTGGGATGCCCAATGCCATCCATTTGCAGCAATTCAGAAACTGCGATAGTTCGTCAGCGGTCACAGGCAGGTGCATGTCTTTCAATCCAGATATATTGGAGGGGTCAATCTTGTACCCATCGCCGGACACGAGGCGGCCACACCATTTGATCTCCCGCGCGAAAAGAACGCACTTTCGAGCTGACAAATATAAGCTCCTGTGTTGGCATATGGAAAAAAATTTCTCGAGACAGTCGAGCAGTTCGGTCTCCGTCGTAGCATAGAGGTTAAAATCATCCAGCCATGCTTTCATATTGGCACGAAGATCAGCAAACAGGGGCTCAATGGAGCGTTGGAAGTGGGCCGTTGCGTTTGCGAGTCCCGGTAGGACGCGCTTTGAAGCAACGACTCCACGTGGTGTGACGATTCCACAAGCACTGTACGAGTTGGGGTGCAGTGGCAACTGCCAGTAGCTTGAGAGAAAGTCCAGGCAGGCGAAGCACTTGCTTGTCGCAAAGTCGTTGACTTCAGCCTCGAGGTGAGGCATAGGCCACGCTTCTTTTGTCGTTGCGGCGTTGACCGGACGGAGATCAACGGCAAGACGCATTCCTGCCTTAGAATTCTGCTTGGGGACCAGTAGTGGAGCAGACTGCCAATCAGCCATTGGCATGTCGACAAAAAATTCAAGATCGCGAAGCTTGTCGACATATTTCTCCAGGAAGGCGCGTTGGTCTGGAGAGTATCGTCGAGGCTTGACCTTTACTTCCCGCCGGCCTGGTTCGAGCCGGATTTCCATTGGGGGGACGTCGGCTGGTCGGGACTTGCCCAGCCGAATTCGAAAATCGCCTTGTGACGTTCCACAAGGGTAGAGAGGCGGCGTGCTCCTTCCTCTGTCATGCCGTTCTTGCGCGCTTTATCTATCATACCAGCAAGTGCGGCATCTCGATCTTCGTCTGGGTCGTCCCCTAGGTCGATGTACACGTCAGCATCATCCAACCCATCTGCCTCATCCCTACCCTGACTGTGGAATGTGGAGTTGGACTCGAGCCTTCTTTGTGCCATTATTCCATGAATTGAGGAAGAGTTGCCGGCGCAAGGGTCATTTTCGAGACCTTGGCGGCTGAAAAGGGCCGGCACGTCAACTACGGAGCCAAGTTTGTCACGTGCGGCGGCCATGAGGACGCGATTGTCCACGCCTAGAGCGGCGAGTAGATGGCGTCCCAGGTAAGCGTGCGTCATGGGGGCGTCGCTGACGAGCCACTTCACTCTCCGGAGAATGAGGCGCTCGCCGTAGCGGATACGTAACTCGACATCGAGCTCGACCTCGCGTGAACATTCTACAGGAGCGGCGGAGGCATGCGCATTGGCGAAATGCATGGGCTCGACTAGACGCTGCACCCGAATTTGCGGGTCGGAGGCGCGGATGAGATCTAGAAGCGAGGCAGGAAGTACTGTAATATCAGACCCTGAGTCGGCCATAACAGCCGCATTGACAGCCCCGTTGCAGAAAGAGGCGGAGAAAAGGGAGGAGTTCTGATGAATGCCGGGTCGTTCGATCTGTCTAACACCACCACGAGTGCGCGGTTGGAAGTTTCCGGCCTTCTCTGCGTCTTGGTTTCGTGCCTGCTTGGCGTCGTGGTACTGCTTCTTATACCGCCTTTTTTCTTCCTGTGAGGAGGTAGGGCAATCATTCACGAAGTGCTTGCCGCTGCAGGTTGGATTGAGGCAATCCGGGGGTTCTCGTTTTCTTTTGTTCGCCGAGAAGTCTGATCGCATTGGATCTGCCTCCCGCATGTGCTTCCGGGAATTTTCATGTGGGCGGCCAAAACGGGAACGCGGAACACTCAGGGCCACGCGTTACTTGCTGCGCGCAGTTCGAATGCCCTCATTGCCAGAGTCGGTGTCCTCATCCTTACTACAGAACTGGTATCTAGTGGCCACGTCATGGCGATCAAGTGCCTGGGCTTCCTTACCCAGCTCCTGCACAAATGCGCGGAAATCTCTACCGAATCCTTCTTCCTTCTTTAGGCGAAGTGTAAGCTTCATGCCAGCTCTGAGCTGAGGATGAGAGATCCGTGTCATTATGTGCTGCACAGCAAGCCTCGGTTGCTTGCTGACAAACTCGTCATAACCGCACTTCTGGAGCGTAGAGGTGTACTTTAAGCACAGCCTCCAGACTTGTCGCTCCAGAGTGCATGCTGGGCCACGCCTCTCCATGGAAACGTGGCGTAGCTCGCGTTCCAGAAACGCAAGATCGTAGTCGGAGGGGAGGACCTTGGCGTGCTTCTTGACGCAGTCCTTCAGGTCCTGTTCTGTGATGTCATCAGTATCCAATGCTGGCACCCATCCAGCGACTACGAAAAGCTCAAGAATGGCCTTCGAAATGGAGTTGCGGTAGGAGGTCAGGGGCATCTTCACTGTACAGTCAGCGTTTTTCTCTTCAACCCGGCGTTCGTAGACCTCTCTTCTCTGAGCAAACAAAACGAAGTCCGATGTAGATATGTCTGTGAGACGGGGTGCCTCAACGGACTCCACGATTGTCTGCTTCACGCTACCAGACGGCCTAGAATCAGGTTGATTGCGGTCCATATCCCTCGGCCTCTTCCGAATTGGACAGCCCACGCAAGGAATTTCTCACTGCGGTCCTAATCGCGCGAGTAATTACTGTGGCAACCGGCGGGTTCGAAGTTCCTCGCGAGCGGGCGTGGACGACGTCGTCGGGTGATGGAGACGCGCGCGTCCGGAGGAGGCGAGGACGTGGGTCCCTCTGAAGGGCGGCTCCGTTGGCGATGCTCCCCGATCCGATGATCCCCTCCTCTGGGGATCTGTCGGGGGCTGCCTTTATTATCGCAAGGCTAACTGTCGCGCGCGGTAGTGGCATTTCGCTTCGCTCTTGAAACAAAAGGCTGGCAGGGGCCGTTCTCCGTCTCACAGCACTGGGCCCTTGGCCGGGCCACCGATGTGCCTCACACGACAGAGCCCTCCCCCTGCACTACACCTCGGGCCTTCACGCATCCGATCGCCCCGAGTAGACCAGAGCGTCCCTGCCCGCGAGGCACGTCGACCGGATGCGATCGACGAAGAGCCGCAGCGCGACGCAGGACGGTACACTTCTTCTTCCTTTCAGCATCAAGGGAAGAAGTTTTTGCGTGTGTGTTTTTGTTTGTGTATCTTTACAGCGCTATATTACCACCTTTTTCTCTTTCTTCTCGATTGTATGTTCCCAGATACGAACCCTCACGTGCCCTAGATACCAGAATTGTAGTACAGTACCGTCACTGTATGTGACAGCAACATCACCAAACCCCAGCTCACCCCAGAACTCCCAAAGGCAGCCCTGCACGAGAACACGTGGCCCACTTCAGAATCAATTTTATGCTCGAGATGACATGTATTCCTCCAAAGAAGGGGGCAAACACTTAAAATACTTTGAGATCTGGTTCCCGTATACGCAAGTACGGAAGTTGTTTAGAAGCATGCGTGCAATGTAAAGCGTACCAACAGGATCTTGGAGAACGCGAAGTTTGCGGCGGTAGTCCATTGTAGTCCAGTACATCTTTAGCTCTTTAAACAGCCACTCAACAGTTATCCTTCCGGTTGCCATTGCCAAGTTGAACGCGCGTTCATCAGCAGGAAGCTGTGAACATTGGTACGGTAGTTGTAGGTATAACCGAAGGTTGTATCCGCTATCGCCATACACGCAATACTGCTTCTCGTTCACACAAAGGCAGCTGTCGAGCTGGTAATCCAGATCCGAGCGCGTATACAACGTCCAATCATGCCTCCGGCCTTCAACCGGACCGTATCCATGCAACAGAATCCCGTCGGGACAAACTAATGCTTGATATTTGAGTGCATGAAAACGTTTATGTTCGTTATAAACTACCTTCTGTAGTGCATGATCACTTGGCCTGGAGATGTGAAGGTTCGTCCCATCGATAAACCCTATGCAGTTGTCGAGAGTCCGGGTTTTTTCGTAGACGGCTTGGGCGCACTGCTCGGCGCGGTCAGCAATAAATGTTGGATGCAAGGGACTCGTGATGAGACATTCATAACGTTCTGTGAAGTCGTCGATTGTCTCCCAGAAAAGCTCGGAGAGCTGAGAGCTGTGCTTCCGAAAAAAAAATTCGCGGTCTGTCCATCTGTATGGCGTGGCTAGTCGACTAAGGACAACAGACGTGGTTAGAAGTGGTGTAGCCGCGTACCGATTGCGCTTGGTGATAAAAGGTCCGTCCTTGTGGCAGATAAATGCGACAATTTGAGGAGGTCTTGCCTCAGAAAACGGAAGTGTGAAAGACATGCTTGGTCGCTGAGGTTGGTGAGCACATTTTCAAAAGTGGTCGTCGCGATGAAATGGTTATGTCGCACAAATCCGAAGTAGTTCCTTTGGTGCCTGCAAAATTTTTCGAAAGCTCTTCTAAGAAGGTCGTTCTCTACGGCGACCCCTGCACTACGCTGGCGGATGAGAGCTTACAGTATGAAGCGCCATGTTTGCGACCCACTTCTGGCGACAGCCTTGGTGTTAGCCTGTAGCGTTGCGTTACCCATTTGGCAGTACGGAAAGTGAGGGGGGAGGTCGGGGACTGGTATTGGGAAGGGGGGGCTGGGAGGGGGAGTGGGTGGAGGATTGGGAGGGGGAGTAATACTCAAGTATTACTCATTTTTACATACGGCTTAAACTCACTTCTGCAACTCGCTTTGCAGAATTCTGAAATGGCGGGCTCTACTGTACTACCCAGAATAATTTCTGAAGTTTGCCAGAATTCTGGCAATGCGCAATATCTGTATTATTTGATGAGTGCATCTGGAAACATGAGCTTCAAAATTTGTCTGGCCCAGGTTAAAGTTAAATACTGTGATCATGTGTAGTGACGCCAATAGAGCAGTAAAGTTATTACACCGCGTGGCATGGTATGGACTGTACCCTTCTCATTGGCTTGATGTGGGACACAAAAGAAGTTATGATAAAATATGCGAATGCAGTGCGTATTTGAGGAAAAATGCCTTTATTTGGACAAGAGAATTGGTCTCCAAACTATGTCTGGGTCAAAGTGGGATGACGAGAAATCTCATGTCTTTCACGCTTTATCTGTAATGGGAGAGACCCAACAAAGCCGACGCTGCCGTGTGCTTGCGGGTCCTAAACAACTCGCCTTCCTCATCCTGCGTCTGCTGTTTTCGGGCTCTTGGCCATTGCGAGATTGCCAAGTCGTCGCCAACTATGTCTTCGAGAGGCGACACCGCAGACTGCGCTTTCAGACGTTTTTGAGAGTCACTATTTTCTTTGTTGCAGTATCATTCTCTACATTATACTCCTGAATGTGATAAACGTCGGGTACGGGCGCCTTTGGAGGATTCCGCCCCTCCAAACGAGCTCGAGTGGACTGCAAATTGCCAACCGTCGCTGCGTTTCTTGTTGCGATGAATTTTCTATTAGACTTCTTAGGTGTGGGGTTCTTTGACAGGCATACATCCTTTCTTAGAATGTTGCGCAACACATAATCATTATTGAGAGCGATGGAAACCTCTGCTAAAGCATGAGGAGCAGAAAACTGACCGTTTGTCAGAGCATGACTATTTTTCATCAAACGAATATATTTAATTCGTTGCGAAATAGTTTAGCAAAATCGGCGAAACTATGCGGCGCGGCATTATAATTTTGGTGTCCCAATTTGAGCCGTGTCACACACTACGCCAATGAGAAGCGCCAATGAGAAGGGTGCTGTACGAGCTCGTAAAAGTACACCTCCTTATCAATCACTCTACGAGCTCGTAAAGCGTACAGACCTGTTCCCTCTTCTGTGGTCCCATCGGACGGATCGCAATGTGCCGACATGAGACAAAACAATTCCAGCGCGACCCTTTTGCAACGGCGGTTGCTAGGCACATTTCGTCATCTCCTGCACTGTAAAACACTCCATCTCCCTTCTGCCGAATCCTCAGTTTCCTCTCTAGATCCGCAGTGAGTTTGCCCTCATTTGTATCGATTAACTGACGCAGATCCTGGAGGAGACATGCAACGTCATCGTATTGCTTTTCGCAGACAGCGCCTTGATTCGTCACAGACAGGATTTGTAACGTCCCATTATCGCGCGATCCGCTCAACGTCGCCATTCGCGACCCGTCTTGGAACCAAGCAATTTGCTGCAGTTCTTCTTCTCTTTCTTCTCCTTGTTTGCGCATTATTATCGCCCCTGTCTCAATATCCCATATCGCAAGCTTTTCTCCAGCTCCATAGGCTACGCGTCGTCCGTCGCCGGATCATTCAAGAGTCGAATGTGCGACAACAAAAAGTGTCGGATGGGTGACTCGTGACTGGTACCGATATGTTACACCTGTCTCCCAATTCCAGATCATAACTCTCCCATATTCCGCTCCAGTAGACGCGATCCACTTGTCATCTGGAGACCACTTCAGATCAGGGGACCACTTCAGCATAAAATCCATACGCTCCACATGCCCATCATGGACGAGCGCTTTACATTCTTCTCGTTCTATCCACGCATCAATCCACACATTCCACGCATCAACAGAGAACGGACGTTTGGCTTCATACCACCCAAGCTCACCTTCTTCACCTTCTTCTCCAGGCCGCTTCACAAAGTTTCTATGTGAATTTCGTGATTTTCGTCTGCATGTTCGTCTGAAGTCCACCACCACTCAAGCAGACCGTGGTCTGCTGCCCATTGCAGGCCGACCGAATCTGGGTCACGTTCGGGGGCATCGCCCATCATCTCTCCTGTTCTGGCCCTCCACAGCACGGCCCTGCACTCTGTATCCCCACACGCGACCCTGATCGTCTCTCCTGTTCTGGCGCTCCGCAGCACAACGCTGCTTCCGGCCCCGTGAACCATCTACGCGATCTTCGTGTCGTTTCCAGACCACGCAATCGTCCCAATCCTGCCCGTCACGCTTCGCCCCCATAACTTGTCCCCAGTCTGCCCGTCCCACAACGCCACACTTCTTCCATCAACCCACACGACCACCCTCGTCCCATCATTGGACCACATTGCTCTCCCACTGTTACCCGCCCCTGCCCTGTCTTCCCACAACTTGTCGCCCGTCTTGCTGTCCCACATCGCAACCTTTCCATCTCCTGCTACAATAACACCCGCTTGCTATCTCCACACATATTCAGACATTGCACATAGCTTGCATGTGTCTCAACATCTCCCACACCTTCTTCCCCGTCTTCACATCGTACATCGCTACGTCTCCATCTTCGCTAACGTTAGCACATATGTTATCGCTTGACCACGCCACAAGCGCTACAGCCGTGACGCTTTCCTTTTGACTTCCTCCTCCTCCTGCACCCGCTCCAGATTGTCCCACCTCCAAATAACAATCTTGCCACTTCTTATCCGTAGAAAAGATCCGCTGTCCATCTTCTAGCCAACCCAAGACGTCAACATAGCGGTGTTGGTGGTTGGAACCTACTTTTGCCCCGGTCTCTGTGTCCCACACAGAAATACCCACACAGAAATACCCCCATGATGGGAAGCAGCCACTCATCTCCTATCCCTGGAAATAGACATATCCCCCATTTGCCAATCATTGATGAAATCCAATTTCAATTTAAATTTCGAGATTCTCTCTCCCGAGCCTCCGTCCCATACCGACACCTCCCCCGAGCCTCCGTCAAATTCATCCAGCAGCCGTCGACTATTTTCCTGGCCACAGCACAACCGCGTCCCGTCCTCCGACCATGAAAGACATGACAAGGTTGAGCCTGAGCCTGAGCCTGGCAGCTCGTGGTTGTCAGGCTCAAGCTTGCCGTACCGGATAAGCTTATCGGACTCCCCGTCAAAGATCGACAACCAGCATACATCTCCCACGTGTGACGTGCATGCGACCCGCTTCCCATTTTTGGACCACGAAACACACGACACGACGAGTCCACGATTCACCATGGACAGAACGAAGGCGCTGTCTCTAAACTTCGGGAATACAGTCGGGCAAAGCACCTCCCCTGTCTCTGCAGACATTATCAAAATTGACCCATGTCTTCCCACATACGCCATCTGTTTCCCGTCCGGTGAAAACGATACATCCTGGACAATATCGCCCCGCATATTCGCTGCTACTTTGATCTTCATACCTCTCTCTACATCCTACAACACAACCACACCATCTTCTCTCCCAAGCGCTACTCGCTTTCCATCCCCCGTCAAGTCCCAAAACCGCCTACCACCCCTCCCTACATTCAGTTCCCGTCCGACTCGGTCTGCTGCAGCTCCTGTATGCATATCCCACACCTGCACGCTTGTTTTCTCTGGTTCTACTTCCGCTACGTACTTTCCGTTTTCCGACCAAACACTGCCTGCACCCCATACCACTTCCAACGACACGTTTTCTTCCATTTCCCCGTCCCGGAATGTCCGACGAAGCAGATGCTCTCCACACTGCCCCTGCCCCCAAGCGGTCACTTCGTTCTTCGCTGCGCATCCCGACACTCCCACGACACTCCCCTGAACCAGAAATATGTCGTGCAATGCGTCTGACGCGTTTAAGTCAGGTGTAAGCGATTTCAACCACGACTTCTCCGCAACTTTCTCGATCTTGCATAGGAACCCTTCAATTATATTCGACTTGTTCCCGAATCTCAGCAGACCATCGTACAGTTGAAACCATACCTCTCGAATTCCGAAGAACAAAGGGCGCACTCAACCTCACCTGTCTAGCAATCTTCTGCAAGGACCACAACCTGCCTCCCGCTTCGCACCGTTCTCCGTCTTCCTCGGCTACGCTCGTCAAAATATTGAAATCCTCTTGAAGACCTATCCCCTCCGCCCGAGTTAACTTCTCTGCCACCCACCTTGGATCACTCAAAACATCCCACAAATCCTCGCTCAGCTGCGCCCCCTTCAGATGGCGGCACAAGTTGTCTCGGAAATACTCGTCCCCCGCCATATCCGTCTTCCAGTTTCTCCCGCAAACCCACGGCTGCGCTCCTCGCCTGTTCTCACTCTCGTTCCATTGCCATTCTTGCACAAGCTTTTCATGCCACCTCTTCTCTCCCTCATCCCCACATCTCTGTCGGACGAAATCGACCTGCAAATCGTGCAACGTGACTCCGGCGATCTCTTTTGTATCCTTTCGTTCCACTAGACTGGACTCCTTGAATTCGTGCAGCACTTCTCTTGCCTGAGCCTTTCCTTTCTGTCTCCATAGCAGACAAAGCACGCTCACCAGCAACCATCCTTGCTTCTGAATGACCACCAGCGACTCGTACATCTCGGCGTAGGACATCAACTGCCCATCTCCTCTAGTCTTCTCCCGATCCATCATGCACAGCGAAGCTTCAAACGCCATTGACAGGTTCCTGTATACGTACGCCTCATCCGCTCTTTCGTCCAATAATATTGACGATTTATCTTCCAGTTCCTCCAAGTACTTATCAAGAACATCTTTCAGACTCAGTTCTTTCGCAATCTCACGATTTGTCGCAATCGCGCTGCCAACCACTGACAGCGCAAGCGGAAGCCCACCGCAAAATCTCAGTATCCTCTCTGTTCGATCCCCTAGGCCCTCAATCTCTTCACCTTGTATGCTAGCAGACTTTAACAAAATTTCCAGAGAAGGAGCAGCTTCTTTTGTCGAAAATTCGATTTCTTCGCTTCCCTCCACCATGCCCCACTCTCGCGCTGTGAACGCTGTACGGCTGCCGTTCTCCACGTCCGCAATTTCTCTGTCTTGACATGGCATTCCTCCCGACCGTGGCTTCTCTCCAGACATCGTCGATAAGTAACAAAATCGTCCTCCCTTTGAACCACTCTGTGACCCTCGAAACCGCAGAGTCTAACGCGCTTTCCTCACGCACCGCCTTCGCTTGCGTTTCCCCTCCGCTTTCTCTCGTGATGAGGGCCAGCTGTTCCACTACTCCTTGTTTTGTCGCGTCTTGACCGAGCACCAGCCAGTATATACCGTCGCAAAACCGGCTGCGAACTTCTTCATCCGAAGCCAGACTGCGAAGGGCGCAAGACTTTCCGATGCCTCCCATCCCCTTCATCCCCACAACATTTCCACGGCGCGCTCCAACAGCACCGACATTTTGACTTTCTCCCAGACGCAAAGCACTCCGCTTCAATTCTTCTTCCGGGGCTATCATACGTCCCGTACCGTTTCCAGCATCTTCACTGCTTCCAAACTTCAGTATGACGTGTTCCGGGTTCTTTTCCACTTGAACGAAGCCTTGAAGCCATCCTTCCTCAGGTCGTTCTCCGTGGATGTAGTACGCATTTGATGACGCGCACCGCCAAGGGCGTCGCTCCTCTTCGCCTCTTCCTCGAATGGGCCATGTACGCTTTCTGTCACTACATCGCTCGAGTCCTCCTCACATTTCTTTTTCACCCGCAGAAATACTCGTTCCACAAGTTGTTCTCTTGCAAGATGGCCGAATTCGTCTTCCAACCGGTTCGTTGCCTTTTCGTCATTTCTATCCCGGTGATATCTGCCAGCTCTTGTAGCTCCCTCTTCACCGTATCCGTGCTCGCCTCGTGCTGTCGTTCCACGCTATAAAACTTCTCCACTTCAAAAATATTCTTTCCTTCATCATCCCAATACTGACTGGGCCCAACTTTCTACATTCCCCAATACTTAGTCTGTAAAACACCGGAATCAGTGTCGGCGGCAGCATCCCACCGCTTATAGCTTCTCTCCGTCGGCGTAGGAAGCAGCGCAGCTCCCTCATAGTCCATTTTCGAGCGGCAAACTCGGGAGAAAGAATGAAAACACCGACCTTCGCAGATTCCATGGCCTTTGTCATTGCATCCGGTCCGCAGTCCCCGGGCTGCATTGCGGTCTTGTCGAGGAATCAATTTAAACCATGAGCTTCCAATTTAATGGAAAGAGGACGTGCGATGTATAGCTTGTCCGGGCCAGCATGGCTTATGAACACATCGTAGACCGTATTTTTCTCCGTTTTGTTGGTGGTCCCGTCCCTTGGCGGTAGCTTTCCTGCATTTTTACGTAAATAGAGAGACACCTAGGACAAGACAGAAAGAAAGAGAAGTTGATGAGGTGCGGAGTGTGTTTTGCGTGAAAACGGCGCCGGTCGGTCGTAAAACAGGGATGCGAAGGTTGGTGGGCGCGTTCAGCGCGTGGCACTCTTGTCGTTGTCAACGAAAGCGGAATGAGTGGGGACGCTTGTGTGGATGAGTAGGATGAGACGATGTACTTGCGCTTGCTGTTTCGTGAATGAATGCTCGTAGAACTCCAGCGTAGAAGGTAGAAAGTTGGAGCCCAGTCGGTATTGGGATAAGGAAGGAAAGAATATTTTTGAAGTTGAGAAGTTTTTTAGCGAGGAACGACAGCGCGAGGCGAGCACGGATACGGTGAAGAGGGAGCTACAAGAGCTGGCAGATATCACCGGGATAGAAAATGACGAAGAGGCACCTGCCTCGAACCTGTCGGAAAATGAAATCGGCCATCTTGCAAGGAGAGAACTTGTGGAACGAGTATTTCTGTGGGTGAAAAAGAAAAGTGAGGAGGTCGAGCGATGTAGTGACAGAAGGCGTACATGGCCCATTCGTGTTGAGATCAGAGCTTCCAGATCTTGCAGTGACGTCCACAACGGGCCGGCGCACGGACGTTTGACAGCCCCAGGAGTGTGCGGGAAACCCCGATTTTCGCAAATGTTTCAAATAGTGGACAATAATTGCCATCTTTTAATGACCCCACCGTGGACTCCGTGCAGAACGATTCATATTTTCCTCTCCTGCATCAGGAACCTCACTCCTCACCCCAGAGGCATCCCGGACAATGCCTCAAGCCTTGCTTTCCCTTTGAAGAATAGAAAAGGGAACCATCTATAGAACAACATAGTGCTTTACTCTCTTGATGGTACGTTGCGTATGCACTTTCATGTCAATGCTACATCAAATTGTAGATTAAAACTCCTAATAGCTCAACGTCTCCTTCCACAGTTTTTGTGTAACCGATAAAAGTAGTCATGCGAAATACACGAATTCTTGTTTCTCAATTGCAGCCTGATGCAGACAGAGTTTGCGTAAAACTCCCAGTACGCCAGAAACTAAGTAGGTATATACCGCTACGGTTGGCATTCGCATGGTTATAAGCGTCAAAATCTAAACTTTTCGTTCGCATTACCACGGCACTTGACATCCGTAACTATACCTCTCCCAGGGAATTGAACGTGCCTTGTTACTGATTAAGGCGTCACCCCCCGACGGCTACTACTACGGATCCCACAGCGGCTGCATCGGGGGGTTTAACGAACTACTCAACCTCCAGTTCACCAAGGTTTGGATAATGCAGAGGCTGGACTGGACTTCGGAGACTATGTTTGGGGTTTATTTTGGCAGTAGAATTGTCGTCACCACAGACTCAGAGTGGTTCTTTGCGCGCCTGCGTCCCGCATGAGCGCATCTCCGGTCTACTTGGTCTTCGCGTCCGTGTACACCAGGGTGTATGCGGGTGAAAACCCACCAAGGAGTAGCGAGCGGGTGTAAGGGGCTTACAGTCAGCCGAGCGTCGCACCGCGGCGACCCGGAGGCATATAAGCGCAGCGCCCAGGGTCCCCGCGATCGCCGCCGTCCCTCGGCATGTCTATTTCTCTCCCACCCACCCCTCCCAGTTCCCCCTTGCCCCCTCATATCCTCGGTGGTCTCACATGTCTACTTCTATAGTGTTTAGCATGTTTTGCTTTTTTGTCTAATTGCTTTTGTTCTTGATTGGGTTTCGTTCTAGCGCTGACGAGTTTATGGGTTCTTACTGCGGATGTCCGCGGACTAGAGTAAAGTGTCATGAGAGCCATACGTGCACACGTAGCACACGCATGACAGCGCAATTAGATCATCTTTATTCACCGCCGTCTCACTGATCCCTCCCATTCCCTTATAAGGTAGAGACACGATAGGCATCAGTAAACGGACGGCATCGATCTTGCACCACATAAAGCAACATAGACTCTTCATCAGAGAAAAATAACTTTTTTAGAGCTTTTTCGTGGGGTTTTCTGATTCGAATATCGAAAATGGCCTTTTGAGATACCCCCGGTAGAACCCCAATCCGAAGCGATTTGCGATCAAACCTTCCCATCCCTCCATTACTCAGACATTTCTTGGCACGTTGATACATGCCAATGTCTATGTCTCATGAACACTAGGCATACATAGAAACATGAGCATCAATATGTTCCGAACAGTCATAGCATTTAAATCCAGTCGCTGGGAAAGTAGAAATTAGCTTGAAGGTTTCCTGTTTTCAAATTCTCTAGAACGAACAACACTACAAACTACACTGCACAGGGGTAGGGGAAATATGCGGCGCTTCCGCGGAAGTGAGAAATACGGCGTGGTCTGGAAACGAAGGGTAGCCGGGAACCATGCGCGAGATTTGTATGGTCAACGAGGAGGGGAAGTAGCGCACAGGAGGGATTAGAGGCGGAAGAATCTCGGGGGGAGTTGGGGTAAGCGGGAAGAGGGCGAGGATGCAGGGAAGTAGAAGGAGAAGGAAGAAATTGTGTGGTTGCGAGTGTGTTTGTGAGTAAAGGAATCTACAGGTAGGTATGTACATAGGGGTGAAATATTCTTTACGGGGGAGGCAGGTTTGGTTGAATTGGGCAGGAACGACGTCTTGGAAGTCACAGAAGGAGAAATGGATGGGAGTGAAGAAACAGAGGGATCGGTGAGAAGGGTGTGGGGGTGCGAGGCTGCGGGTGATGATGCCAGTAACGGGTTGAGGACGTACGGAGAGTGTGGGAAGCATTGGTGCGCATATGTGGCGCAGCGGAAACCAAGAATAGCAGGGAAGTGGCGGGCCTGGCGAGAAAGACGATTGTGCGAAAGGAGCGGGCGAGTGGTCGGGCAGAGGCTGTATTTTGACTGCGAAAAACATTGGAGTTGGGTCAGAGGAAGGAGGGGGAGGGGAAGGAGGGAGAAGGAGAAGGAGGGAGAAGGAGAAGGAAGGGAGAGGTGGTTGGTCTTTTTAAACACAAGAAGAGGTCTTCCGGATACACTAGTGTGCATATGCATGCGGGGACTGGGTAGGAAGGGCAGGGGTCAGAACTGGATGCATGGGGAGTAAGCACGCGGACACGGGGCGCGTGCAGTGGACCACTCACTGGCGAAGTTCATGTAGCAGGGGCGACGTATCTGGGTTCAAATGAATCATATCCAAATCGCCTTCCCTAACAACCCTACTGTAGTTGGTCGTAGGGGGTCTGCAGTACTAACGGAGGACCACTGGTCCAATATTAGTATGTACGGAGTGCGAATGTAGCAGTGAAGACAGAGGGGCGAAAGTGTGGGTCAACTGTGCAGTGCTGCCGTAGCATGTACGGAGTGGCGCTGGAGTAGCGAGCCTGTGTCTTACTGTAGCACGTGCAGAGTGCCACCGCAGTGCTATTGCTTTGCTTATTCATATTCCCTCCGAAGTCAAATTACGGTCCTCTCGAAACTACCTCCTCTCCGTTCATTTCATGGATACGGACTGAATGAATGGAATGCATTCATTCACTCATATGCAGGCGATCACCCCTAAAGCCCATTACCTAGAATGAATCTTCTGCTAAGGACGCGAAGAGCGCGAGGCAGGACGCAACGCAAGGCCACGTTTACACTTTACTACGAAAAAGGAGTGGAAGGCCGTCAACGAAGCTTTTGAACGCTTCTTCAACAGTTTTTCGACGGCGGCGGCATTAATTTCACTCTATGTTAACAGGCTTCTATGAAAGGATCTGAGGGGCAGTAATGACGATGAAGTCGAGGACAAGCTGGATACAGTCATGACACTGTTCCGCTATCTACATGAAAAGGATGAGTTCGAGAGGTACTAAAAGCAGCACCTCACAAAGAGGCTCCTCCATGCTCGGACGGTTTCCTCTGATGCTGAGCGGGGCTTTATTAGTAAGATGAAAACAGAGTGCGGATACATGTATACTTCTAAAATGGAGGTCATGTTCAACGACATGACCACTAGTGAGGAAACGTCGAAAGCATCCAAGTCAAAGATTATAGCGATGCATCGTGGGCACGGTCGGCATGTTTAACAACCGGTACATGCTGGAAAAGGTGATTGGCCGTGGGCCCTTCGGTCAGGTCGTGCGCGCCTTGGATACGCGTAAGAACACGCGTATGGCCATCAAGATCATCAAGAACAACCCGCTGTAAGTGGAGCAGGCGATGTGTGAGGTACGCATGACAAGTTACTTGAACCGGATCGACCCAGAGGACGGACATTCCATCATACGCCTGCGGGACAAGTTTATCTTTCGCGGGCACTAGTGTCTGGTGCTGGAGCTGCTTTCTTTCTCGATCTGCACTCCTCGACGAATAAGGCAGGCTTCACAAGCCCGAGAGTGAAGGCCGTAAAATGTCTGTAGAACAAGGCTATCAGCTATGCTTTTTAGATGGGTTTGTGATGGTTTGTTGATGTTGGAGATGATTGTGAGACAATGGTGTTAGAGTCACAAAACAATTTGTGTGTGAATCACAAAACAGTCAACAAAAGAGCACTTCGAGATGTTGACGTCACAAAAATAAAGTGAGATTCACAAAAACAAAGCGAGATTCACAAAACTTGTGAGAATTTTGAGACGTTTGTGTGCATTTTGTGAAGTTTATGCCCCGATCACAAAATAGGACCACCCCACACTTTTCGGGAGGACACTACTCGAAAAGTACGGGTCTCCTGGGGACAAAACGTATATCTTCTTAACGACAACACAATTCTGCGTTCAACGAACCTACTCTCGGGACGTAGCGCTAAACAAGACCGAAGCAGGAGGAAAATAACCCGACTGGGGCAAAAAATAGCCGTCACAAAAAAGGAGCACAGGGTTAACAAGATTTCCAGAGAAGGAGCAGCCTTTTTTGTCGAAAATTCGATTTCTTCGCTGCCCTCCACCACGCCCCACTCTCGCGCTGTAAACTGTAAATGCTGTACGGCTGCCGTTCTCCACGTCCACAATTTCTCTCAGTCTTGACATGGCATTCCTCCCGATCATGCCGTCTCTCCAGACATCGTCGATAAGTAACAAAATCGTCCTCCCTTTGAACCACTCTGTGACCCTCGAAACCGCAGAGTCTAACGCGCTTTCCTCACGCACCGCCTTCGCTTGCGTTTCCCCTCCGCTTTCTCTCGTGATGCGGGCCAGCTGTTCTACTACTTGTTTTGTCGCGTCTTGACCGAGCACCAGCCAGTATATACCGTCGCAAAACCGGCTGCGAACCTCTTCATCCGAGGCCAGACCGCGAAGGGCGCAAGACTTTCCGATGCCTCCCATCCCCTTCGTCCCCAAAACATTTCCACGGCGCGCTCCAACAGCACCGACATTTTGACTTTCTCCCAAACGCAAAACACTCCACCTCAATCGCTCTTCCGGGGCCATCATACGCCCCGCACCGTTTCCAGCATCTTTACTGCGTCTAAACTTCAGTATGACGTGTTCCGGGTTCTTTTCCACTTGCAACGAAGCCTTGAAGCCATCCTTCCTCGGGTGATGACGCGCATCGCCAATGTCGTCGGTCCTCTTCGCCTCTTCCTCGAATGGGCCATGTACGCCTTCTGTCACTACATCGCTCGAGTCCTCCTCACTTTTCTTTTTCACCCACAGAAATACTCGTTCCACAAGATCTCTCCTTGCAAGAGTGCCGAATTCATCTTCCGGCAGATTCGTTGCCTCTTCGTCATTTTCTATCCCAGTGATATCTGCCAGCGCGTGTACGGTACTGTACCCCCCTCGTTCTGACAAATCCGCCAACATCAAGAGGCGAGCATCAAGCAGGCTGACACCCTGGGTGCTTCCTTCCACGCTCGAGTTCTACGAGCGTTCATTCACGAAACAGCAAGCGCAACTACATCGTCTCGTCCTACTGATCCACACAAACGTTGCCACTCATTTCGCTTTCGTTGACAACGCTGTGGACACGTTGACCGTTGACAACTACAAGAGTGCCACGCGCTGAACGCGCCCATCAGCCTTCGCATCCCTGTTTTTCGAGCGACCGGGGCCGTTTTCACGCAAAACACACTCCGCACCTCATCAACTGCTCTTTTCTTTCTGTCTTGTCCCAGGAGTCTGACTATTTGACTAAAAATGCAGGAAAGCTACCGGCAAGAGACGGGACCAGATCGAAAAGGTCGAAAACGGAGAAAAATACGGTCTGCTGATGTGTTCATAAGCCATGCTGGCCCGGACAAGCTATACATCGCACATCCTCTTTCCATTAAATTGGAAGGGCATGGTTTAAATAGCTTCCTCGACAAGATATTAATGTAGCCCGGGGATTGCGGACCGGACAAAATGACGAAGGCCATGGAATCTGCGAAGGTCGGTGTTTTCATTCTTTCTCCCGATTTTGCCGCTCGAAAATGGACTATGAGGGAGCTTCGCTGCTTCCTACGCAGACGGAGAGAAGCGATAGCGAGCGGGATGCAGTCACCGACACTGATTCCGGTGTTTTACAGACTAAGTATTCGGGAATGTAGAGAGTTGGAGCCCAGTCGGTATCGGGATGATGAAGGAAAGAATATTTTTGAAGCTGAGAAGTTTTTTAGCGAGGAACGACAGCGCGAGGCGAGCACGGAAATGGTGAAGAGGGGAACTACAAGAGCTGGCAGATATCACTGGGATAGAAAATAACGAAGAGGCAACGAACCTGCTGGAAGACGAATTCGGCCATCTTGCAAGGATAGATCTTGTGGAACGAGTATTTCTGTGGGTGAAAAATAAATGTGAGGAAGACTCGAGCGATGTAGTGACAGAAGGCGTACATGGCCCATTCGAGGAAGAGGCGAAGAGGAGCGGCGCCATTGGCGATACGCGTCATTAAATGCGTACTACATCCGCGGAGAACGACCCGAAGAAGGATGGCTTCAAGTGCCAAAGAACCCGGAACACGTCATACTGAAGTTTGGACGCAGTACAGGGGGGGATCTCCTTAATAATTCGCTTTTCAATAGTGCACATGGCCAAAAGTGCACCCCTTTCAGAGATGTCACCATTCTTACCACGTGTACACGTGTGCACGTAGAGCCATGCCGATCAAACGACACGTTTTCTTCCCATTTCCCGCCCCGGAATGTCCGACGAAACAGATGCTCTCCACTCTCCCGCCAAACGGTCACTTCGTTCTTCGCTGCGCATCCCGACACTCCCACGACACTCCCCTGAACAAGAATTATGTATTGCACCGCGTCTGGTGCGTTGAAGTCAGGTGTAAGCGATTTCAACCACGGCTTCTCCGCAACTTTCTCGATCTTGCATAGGAACCCTTCAATTATATTCGACTTGTTCCCGAATCTCAGCAGACCATCGTACAATTGAAACCATACCTCTCTCGAATTCCGAAGAACAAAGGGCGCACTCAACCTCGCCTGTCTAGCAATCTTCTGCAATGACCACAACCTGCCTCCCGCTTCGCACCGTTCTCCGTCTTCCTCGGCTACGCTCGTCAAAATATTGAAATCCTCTTGAAGACCTATCCCCTCCGCCCGAGTTAACTTCTCTGCCACCCACCTTGGATCACTCAAAACATCCCACAAATCCCCGCCCAGCTGCGCCCCCTTCAGATGGCGGCACAAGTTGTCTCGGAAATACTCGTCCCCCGCCATATCCCTCTTCCACCTTCTCCCGCAAACCCACGGCTGTGCTCCTTGCCTGTTCTCACTCTCGATCCATCGCCATTCTTGCACAAGCTTTTCATGCCACCTCTTCTCTCCCTCATCCCCACATCTCTGTCGGACGAAATCGACCTGCAAATCGTGCAACGTGACTCCGGCGATCTCTTTTCTATCCTTTCGTTCCACTAGACTGGACTCCTTGAATTCGTGCAGCACTTCTCTTGCCTGAGCCTTTCCTTTCTGTCTCCATAGCAGACAAAGCACGCTCACCAGCAACCATCCTTGCTTCTGAATGACCACCAGCGACTCGTACATCTCGGCGTAGGACATCAACTGCCCATCTCCTCTAGTCTTCTCCCGATCCATCATGCACAGCGAAGCTTCAAACGCCATTGACAGGTTCCTGTATACGTACGCCTCATCCGCTCTTTCGTCCAATGGCATTGACGATGTAGCTTCCCGATCCTCCAAGTACTCATCAAGCACATTTTTCAGACTCAGTCCTTTCGCAATCTCACGATGTGTCGCAATCGCTCTGCCAACCACTGACAGCCCAAGCGGAAGCCCACCGCAAAATCTCAGTATCCTCTCTGTTTGATCCCCTAGGCCCTCAACCTCTTCACGTTGTATGCTAGCAGACTTTAACAAAATTTCCAGAGAAGGAACAGCTTCTTTTGTCGAAAATTCGATTTCTTCGCTTCCCTCCACCATGCCCCACTCTCGCGATGTGAACGCTGTACGACTGCCTTTCTCCACGTCCACAATTCCTCTCAGTCTTGACATGGCATTCCTCCCGACCATGCCGTCTCTCCAGACATCGTCGATAAGTAACAAAATCGTCCTCCCTTGAACCACTCTGTGACCCTCGAAACCGCAGAGTCTAACGCGCTTTCCTCACGCACCGCCTTCGCTTGCGTTTCCCCTCCGCTTTCTCTCGTGATGAGGGCCAGCTGTTCCACTACTCCTTGTTTTGTCGCGTCTTGACCGAGCACCAGCCAGTATATACCGTCGCAAAACCGGCGGCGAACCTCTTCATCTGAGGCCAGACCGCGAAGGGCGCAAGACTTTCCGATGCCTCCCATCCCCTTCGTCCCCACAACATTTCCACGGCGCGCTCCAACAGCACCGACATTTTGACTTTCTCCCAGACGCAAAACACTCCACCTCAATCGTTCTTCCGGGGCCATCATACGTCCCGTACCGTTTCCAGCATCTTCACGGCTTCCAAACTTCAGCATGACGTGTTCCGGGTTCTTTGGCACTTGAAACGAAGCCTTGAAGCCATCCTTCTTCGGGTCGTTCTCCGCGGATGTAGTACGCATTTGATGACGCGCATCGCCAATGGCGTCGCTCCTCTTCGCCTCTTCCTCGAATGGGCCATGTACGCCTTCTGTCACTACATCGCTCGAGTTCTCCTCACTAAGCTTTTTCACCTCCAGAAATACTCGTTCCACAAGTTCTCTCCTTGCAAGATGGCCAAATTTATCTCCCGGCAGGTTCGTTGCCTCTTTGTCATTTTCTATCCCGGTGATATCTGCCAGCTATTGTAGCTCCCTCTTCACGGTATCCGTGCTCGCCTCGCGCTGTCGTTTCACGCTATAAAACTTCTGCACTTCAAAAATATTCTTTCCTTCATCATCCCGATAGCGACTGGGGCTCCAACTCGCTACATTCCCCAATACATAGTCTGTAAAACACCGGAATCAGGGTCGGCGGCCGCATCCAACCGCTTATAGCTTCTCTCCGTCGGCGTAGGAAGCAACGCAGCTCCCTCATAGTCCATTTTCGAGCGGCAAACTCGGGAGAAAGAATGAAAACACCGACCTTCGCAGATTCCACGGCCTTTGTCATTGCATCCGGTCCGCAGTCCCAGAGCTGCATTGATTTCTTGTCGAGTAAGCAATTTAAACCATGAGCTTCCAATTCTCGAAAAGAGGACGTGCGATGTTTAGCTTGTCCGGGCCAGCATGGCTTATGAACACATCGTAGACCGTATTTTTCTCCGTTTTGTCTGTGGTCCCGCCCCTTGGCGGTAGCTTTCCTGCATTTCTAATTAAATAGCCAGACTCCTAGGACAAGACAGAAAGAAAGAGAAGTTGATGAGGTGCGGAGTGTGTTTTGCGTGAAAACGGCGCCGGTCGGTCGAAAAACAGGGATGCAAAGGTTGATGGCCGCGTTCAGCGCGTGGCACTCTTGTCGTTGTCAACGAAAGCGGAATGAGTGGGGACGCTTGTGTGGATGAGTAGGATGAGACGATGTAGTTGCGCTTGCTGTTTCGTGAATGAATGCTCGTAGAACTCCAGCGTGGAAGGTAGAAAGTTGGAGCCCAGTCGGTATCGGGATAAGGAAGGAAAGAATATTTTTGAAGTTGAGAAGTTTTATAGCGAGGAACGACAGCGTGAGGCGAGCACGGATACGGTGAAGACGGAGCTAGTTTGGACGCAGTAGTGACTTTACGCAAGAAGAAATGAGAAATGATTTGCGGTCTTGTGAGGAAAAGAAATTACACTGAAAATTCTATTGCGGAATTCTGCAATGCACGTCAGTTCCCCAATCGTCATATTGCACTACCCTTCGAAGGGTAGTTACAGGGGGGGGGGGTAGCTCTATATCGCACTTTTGAATAGCGCATTAAAGAGTTTACGAAGCAGCAATTCTACGAAAATTCTCGTTAAAAAACCAGGATTCAAGCCAGGGGTCTCAAAAAAACGGGATTTGCCCCCGGATGCAGTTTCAGATATTCGTTCTTTCGCCTCCTTAACGAAATTAAAAATAAGTAGGACTGGGGCACCCCCCCACAAGAGCCAATTTGTATTCTGTATTTGGCGCGATGTGAACGACTTTCGGCGCTGACATATGGAATTCCGCCTTCCTCCTCCCGCACCTTCACTACCTTCCCACATTCACTTACGGCCCCCCACACACCCCCACATCCCTCCCCAACCCTCAACCCTGACTAAAAACCCACTAGACCATGGCATCACTGCTTCCGTCACCCCAGCCTCTAGTGCCTGCTCCTCCCTCAACGACAGCCGGTATCCCTTCCCCCTCCCCCGCATCAAATGGGGACTCAAACACCCCTTCCGCTGCCCCTCCCATCCTGCCAAACCCTTCTGGGACCTGCCCCAGTCCACCATCAAAGCCTCTGCAACCCTCCCAAGTACAACCACGCGCTCGGCGTTTTAGATTCACCGAAGCGGCAGACGTGCACCTCTTGAAGGCTGTTTCTTGCGCGGGAGCGCATACTGCTCCTTGGGGCCGTAAAGGTGCCCTCTTTGAAGAGGCTCATGCAACCTTTCTACAAACGGCCCCAAGATCTGTTGTTGGTGGGAAGGAGCCCCCATCCCAGAAGAGCCTTGAGGACAGGTTCAAGGCAGTTGTAGTCAAGCGGCGGAAAGAGGTGAAGCGCACGGCGGGAGCATCGGGGATCGTGGAAGTTTATGGGGAACGGGAGACCGTTTTGGACGATCTCATACTAGAGATCGATGAACACATGGAGCAAGAGAACGCGGATAAAGAGGATCGACTGGAGAAGGAAAAGAGGCTGACCGCCGCAGGAGTTGAGCTTCGGAGCAGGGCTCTCAGTCGCGGGCAGGGACGGCGTAGCAGGATTGAGGGGGTGGATATAGATGACGACGGTGTCTCCCGTGCCACAAGCCCGTCTACGACGGGATCAAAGACCAGACGTCGAATTCATTATGAATCCGATGATGAGGCGTCTGAAGCATTGGTCCGTGATATGGCTGTTCGTCAACAGCAAGAAAATCGGCGGCTAAAGCTTGATGAACAACGCTACGAGCTGGAAAAAAGCGTGTAGAAGATGAAGATAGGCGCTTTGACGCAACGCAGATTTCGAAGCGTAGGAAACTATCCCTTGACGAGAAGAAGGCGGCTGTGGAAATCGAGGAGCAAAAGCAAGCGATGGTGGAGAGGGCGAAGATGATTGATGTATTGGCAGCCCTTGCCAAGAAGCTTGCGTAATTCGCTGTCGGGCCTCTGGCAACAGAGGTTGCTTTGTTTCCCCTTTCATAGGCTGGCTTTTGTTACCAGCGTTTTTCACACCATTCGCGCCCGCGATAGATTTAGCTTCCCAACTGTCATCCTTCATCCGCACTTTCTTCAACGCGTACACTTGTGCTGCCAGCTTGTCTACCCTCCTACCTAAAACGGCGACTTCACCAGCGCCCGTAATCCCCAGTGCCTCGGGCTCACTGCCATAAATATCGAGCACATCCTCGATCAGCCCCCAGACAAAGTGCGCTACGGACTCGATCAATTCAGATCACATCGCCCTCCTCTGGCTCGCGACAACAACGGTAGTGTACCCAAGCAGCCTGATCCTGGCCAACGCGTACGCAAAGTCAGCATCGCCGGACATGAGCACGACACCAAACGGCGTGTCCTGCTCGCAGGCGAGCAGACACAGCTCTGCGATCAGGGCCTTGTCCGCGGCGTCCTTCCTTCCGCGCGTTTCCACGCGCATCAAGGACACGCAGTTCGCCTGCAGCTGGTTGCGGAGCGTCCCCCGCAAGTGGATGATATTGCCGACGGACACGATGCGCAGCACGCGCGACTGCGGCGACAGCTGCGACACGCAGCGGCGCAGCGCGTGCACCACCCGTCTCCCCCGTGACGCCGTGCGGCACCGGCACGTTCTCGATGTCCCAGTACACCGTCCAGCCTACCAGCAACGGGCGGCGCGTGCAGGGCAGCGACGCAGAGAGTGCGGATGTGTGCGGTGACGGTTCGGGCGCCTTATCAGCCGGCTTGGACGTGGCCTTGCGCGGCTTCTGTGGGGACGTAGGGTTGGGCGGCTTGGAAGTGGGCTTGCAAGGCTTCTGTGGGGGGGGGGGTTGGGTCTGGCGGTTTGGAAGTGGCCTTGCGCGGCTTCCATGTGGGCGCAGGGTCTGGCGGGTCGGGCGCGGATTTGCCCGACTTGCGCTGGGTCCCAGGGCGGGCACGGGGTAGCGCGCGCTCGCCAAGAGCGCGGACAGCGTGTGTGGCGTGTCTGGGGGTGGCGATGGCGGCGGGGGGGGGCGAAGCGCGCGGGCGACGAGTGTGGCCCCTGCGGCAGCGAGTACGGCGGCCGTGGTGGCTGTCGCTGCGGCAGCGAGTACGACGGCCGCGGTGGCGGCCGCGACGGCCGCGGCGGTCGGCGCGTACCGAGAGGGCGTGGGCATGGGGGGCGGTGCCCGCGCGACGCCGGCCACGGGCTGAGCAGGAAGTGGAAGGTGCGTGCCGGCGGCGGAGGCGTGCAAACGGCCGGTTTTTGGCTTTCCTTGCTGGGGGCCTCTCGACAACCCAAGGCCATTGCGACTTGCGGCTTGGCTGTTGTGCGCCGGGCAAAGGTTGCTTCACTGGTGACTGGAGGCGGTACGGCACGGGTTGTACTCGCCCCCGGTAAACTGGCGCGGGCAAGCTGCGCTTTGCCAGTGTGAGGCGAAGTGCCGCTTGCCCGCGCAGCGAAATTTACTCTGCATTTACATACTCGGATAGCGTGGGCGGGGGACAATTAAAGTGTGCCTGCACCTGTCCGCCGGCTTCCAAACATGTCTTAAAGTTAAGAAGCAAGGCTGACGCCGTGTAAATGAGCCCAATGGGCGCCTGTCGCACTTTCAGTGCGCGGGCGAAATCGTTTAGCGGCCACAGTTGTTTTAGATCCTTATAGTTCCACTCAACCGAAACACGAACTGCACTCATACGTGTGTTGTATAATTCCTCTTCAACTGTAGCACCTGCGCTGGGAAATGCCACCTGCATCTATGGACGCAGCATGTAGGCAGCATCTCCATACAAATAGAACTGCCTCTCGTTGATAAGGAGACAATTGTCAAGACGTTCTTCAATTCCACTTTCCCTTAGTAGGGTAACATCATGGCGACGTCCGACCTCCGGCCCATACAACGAAAATATCAGACCATCTGGCGTAGTGATAGTCTGATAGATAAGGCAATGCATCCTCTTGTGTCCTGAGTAACAACTCCTTTGATGGCTGCCATGTCCCCCCGGTCTTGTCATTTTTATTTTTGTACAGTCTATAAAACCAACACAACCATCAAGAGGCGCGCCAGTCATCTTCACGCTGTCCGCGTAGAGCTCTGCCCTTGCGTTTAGAAGACCTTCCCGTAGATCCGTTACTAGATAACCCTTTGCCTGCACGAAACACTCAACCACCTCCCAAAATACTTCACTTAGGGCGGATGCGTGCATGCCGAAGAGATGTTCGACATCTTTCCACCTACACGGGGAAGCAAGCTTACGCAACACAATGCAGCACGCTGTCAAAGGGGCGCACCGAAATCCATTGCGTTGCGTCTTCCCCGTATCCCATCCCATGATTGCAGATATCTTGGCGATATCCTTGACCTGAAATCGGAAATCGCGCAGAGCCCACTCATCAGAATAGACGTTTATATTAAAAGTGTTGTTAGATATACCGATCGACCGAATATGAATCTTATGGATATCTCTGCGGGTTCGTTGAGCTCTCGCGAGACCTCGGAGGGTATACCATGACGGCGCCTTCATCGCATGTAGGATCAAGGCACGTCGGCGCTGCGATCGGTATCGCGCAACCGTCTTGCCGATTGTAAAATCGGTTTGCCTTATGTTGGCGTTGCAATTGGGGATGAGGACTGAGCACGAGGGTTTTGTCTGGGAAATACGTCATGCATTGAGTGTGTGGGGTCGTAGCGCCGTCGCTCTCGTACTCGTACAGTAACGGAGGCTCCCGACTAGTTCTCATATTTATATCACAATTACAGGTTCGTACTTAAATGTTGTGAACAATACTCTGCCAAATGCGGACTAATTTTCCCATAGATTTGTAACTAGATTTTGTCTCAGAATTGTGCTGCGTAAACTCTCTATTACCGGATATATCGCACTGTTTCGGGCTTGACACGAAATCAACCACGTGTATAACATTACACACGTGTCGCTCTAGAAGCCCCTAGTAGAGGCCGTACTGTACAAGCGACCTGCACAGTACCTACAACTTTGGCTTACGGCGACGGCGGCTGAGTAGTTCTGCCAAGTTCCACCTCATTGCCTCAATATAACTAAAAAATATCTTTTTCGAGAGTATTTGCTACATCGCACTATCGGATATAAAGGGGGGTACCCTAAATATGGAACGGGTCCCTTTACGGCGGAACAACCTAAAAAATTGCAATTTTTATTCTTCAATCCTGATTCTGGCCACGCAGATTCACTCGAAGTGATTTGGCCGTACGCATTGCGCTACGTGGTTCCACACAGCGCCATCTTTTTTAAAAACAAATCTTACCCTTGGTCTCTGCGTGACACGTTCCACTTAGAACCGACAATTCCGCTGCCCAAATTGGAATATTGCCAAAAATGGCGCACTCGAACAAGAGGTACACCATCGAACATGCCTCTGGATGAGGCTTTAGCTTTAGATGCTCCACCTCCCCAGCGGCAAATCCATCATCACCTCCATTCCTTTCCCATCCCATCAGCCTTCCCTGTCAACCTCGAGACAAAGAGACGTGAGAATAAAGCCCTCTACAGTATCAAAGCGTTACAGTAAGCGCCTCGATGTTGCCATTGATTCCATCAAAAAAGGACAAAGTTACCGCCAGGCGTCAGCTATATCGCGGATTCCCTTATCCACTTTGCACCGAGCTATGAAAAGCCACAACCAGCCGCCTCTTCCACCCCAAGGGCGATCAACCTTCCTCTTCAGCCGAGAGGAACGCCTGCTTGTGTCATTCCTTTGACGGAACTCGGACCGTGGAAACCCACTCAATCGCGTCCTCCTTGCCGAGGCAGTGGAAGTTTTGATCACTCACATGGACCCTCGCCGCCGTGCCAAGCTCTCTTTCAAAAATGGACGCCCGGGTCGCAAGTTCCTTCAATCCTTACAAAGCCGACATAAAGGGGAACTAATTTTTACACGCCCTCCTCGACAAGAGGCTGTGCGGTTCGCTGCTTGCAATTGGGAAACTTTGACGACCCATTTTGCTACATTAGAGAAATTGATTCAGGAAAACGACATAGATGCAAGTAGGGTGTAGAACTTGGACGAGTCTGGTGCGACACCTGGGAAGGATGTCAACGGAAGCTCAGCGTGCAAACGGTTAATGCGTCGAAATGGTACAAGAGACGTGAAGATTGCGCAGTTTAAAAGTGTTGCCAGAGTAACTATGATGCCTTGCATTAATGCAATAGGACATTTGCGCACCACCTCTCTTCGTTTTTAAAGGAAATACTTGCCGTACCGGAGAGTTTTGCGCAATGGACAGGAGATTCACGAAACAGCTGCTGATGTTTTGCCGCGCCATTCGGTTGTTGCAGTGCGAGAGCAGAACGGCGGCGTGGACAGACACAACTTTCTGAATTGGGGAATGGGATTTGTGGAAAGTGTAAAGGACCTGACCGCTAACAATCGGAAGTTAATTATAACTTATGATGCCTACCGGTCTCATATTACTCTTAATGTACTCGAGTTCTTTAACAAAAAAATATCATTGTTTATGCCCTGCCTGCACATAAGTCTGGGAAAACCCAGCCTCTAGATGTTTTTATGTTCTCTCCGTTTAAGAATGCTTTGAAGGAGAGCATCAATCTAGCCTGTTCGCGAGAGAAGATTGATGTGTTCAAAGTTTTTGACTTTTGTGGCATGCTCACTCATGCCTATCAAGCGGCATTTACGAAGTCTAATATTGTTACTGCATTTAGGAAGTCTGGCATCTGGCCAGTTAATAGCAAGCAGTTGCTGTCGGTCCCATTGCCGAAATCAAAGGAGCAGATCGATACCATTCTGACTGTGGAAGATCTAGAGCGTTTGTTTGAAGAAAAGAGGGTTGCCATGAGGACGCAAGTTGTGGGGGCTGAATGTGTTTACTGAGGAACGGATACATTGATACGACTAGAGGCGCGGTACTGACGTCTGAGAAGGCCTTGTCGCTTATTGGAGAAAAGGAAACCCGCGACAAAGCTGTCAAACTAGCGGCTGATGTCGAATCAGAACGGAAGGCCGCCAAGAGAGCGCATAACGATTCGAAGAATAGGAACGAAGCCGATCGTATTCGAGAGTTGGCTTGGAATAGGCGGGCTCAGGTGGCAGGCAAGCCGTTAACAGAGTTCAAGGCTAGTGTTCGTAGTATTAGGAAAAGGCGAGCAAACCGGCGCTTGGCTGTGCAATTGCGGAGGAAGATGGCGATGGCATTGAAGAACCACAGTTCGAGCAGTTCAGCTACAGATATTGATGGTGCCCGAACATGACGTGGCAAGCGAAATGGTATCAAAACAACTATCAATTCTCTGGTAAATGTGATAAGGTGTTCCTGGGTCAGGTCCAAATCCCATTTTTTGGACATTGTTTCTCTCGGGAACGCAAATGTGATCTGTCTGGCCGTCATTGGTGGGATGGAGCAGCCCTTTTCGAGCCCCCTCATGTACTCCGAGAGATCTGCGATGTCGTTGGAACGAGCCGAAACGTACAAAGAGAAGTTGTTTTTTCATTTAAATTTATGGCTCGCGTTCCATATTTAGGGGACCCCCCCTTATCGCACTTTGAAGCGTTGTGACACTGGGGTGCGATATGTGTGGGTTGTCCACCGGCCTCGAGTGCAGATATTCTGCCGAGTGCTGATATGATGCCCGAGGCTTGCCGAGGACATCATATCATGCACGAGGCGGAATATCAGCACGAGGGCGCGGTGGACAACATGCTTGTCAATCGGAAGTGGATATCATTACACCAGTGTAATGTAATTTTGTGAATTAATAAAGGCTTACCACATACTGTAATCAGTAAGGTAGGACGTGGCTGTTTTATGGAAGTGATGTGTTGCTGCGACTACAAGGCATAATGTTTTGTACATGTAGTCCATGAAACCAGCACGGTATAGGCGCCGCAGCCCAGACCAGAGTTACGCCCTCTTCCTTCTCTACTGCATCTACCATAAGCTCCACATCATCCGTCCCAGGCACACCCTCTCTTCATAACCTTGACGAGTTCCCATGTACCCTCAATTCAGACGCAAAACCAAACTTCCCGCCTCTCCTTTCGCTTCCCTGCGCTGGCCTTCCAGAAAACGCCGGGACTACAGACACAGTCCCATCGCACTCTGCTGCCGCTATGAGGTACATCGGCACCCGGACGCCGGCTAACACCGTACGTGCAAACAATACTTCTCTGCGGGCTCTGGTCCGGTTTCTCACTTGCAGCAACAGCCTTACTGTAACCAGTCCCCAAAAATTGCCATCAAGTGAGCCATCAAGTGAGGACATGGATGTAGCTCGCAGACACCTATTCCCAGACGACGCGAACAGATTCCTCCCCCCTGGTTTCGCAAAGTGGACGACTCAGCAGCTCCATCGCGTCAGGTTCTATTTGATCGAATTTTCAGTCAACTATAGGTCAGGAAGAGGGGAAGAGGTAAAGCCAACGACTATGAAAAGCTACATCATGGGAAGTCAAAGGGCATTCGCAAAAGAATGGAGTTATAATATTAAGCTGTTGGAGGGTCCGGTGTTCGCGTGCCCAAAAAATGGTCTGATGTCTGTCATCGTTAACAGATTTTCGGAGCAGCAGAGCCGAGGTATTTTTGTCGAAAAACACAACACGCTCTCAAGTCGACTTATCGACTTTGTACAACTCCCGGTTTCTCTCTCGCCAAACGCCGTATGGATTTCAAGCTCGGCTGATATTTGACGTCGCGCTGGTCACCGCAATGCGCCCGTCTTCTCTGGCATCTTTAACAGTAGGACAGTTTAAGAAGATGGAAATGGAGGGAGAGATTGTTTGGACTATTTCTGGGGTGTTTGGCAGCCGCATCGGCGCGTCAAAAACTAATACCGGAGGGTGGAATGCTGTTCGTGACCGGCCTCCGGAAGTCTGCGTGTAGGATCGCAATGCCTTTGATGGTGCGTTCAATGTGTTTCATGATATTGAGGACTACATGACCATTCGAACAACTCTGGAATGCGCGTCCGATCGTTTCTTTCTGGCAGTGAACCCGAAAGGAAAAAACCTGTATGAGTTTTTTAAAAGGCAGCACTTGGGACGAAACTCTTTTTCAAAGATAGTGAAGGAGGTATGCACGAGCGCTGGAGTAGTGGGTAGTGGATTTGCAGCCGGTATGACCGCGCATGGGCTCCGAGGAACGGTGGTGACGATGCTTTTTGAGTCCGGATTTTCGGACGCCAATGTGGCAATGCGAACAGGGCATTGCGACTTAAGGTCGCTCAAGAACTACCATAACCTGCGGGGAAAGTTGGGGTTGCGACAACAGCGGTCTATTTTTGGAAAAACAGAGAAGGATACCAAGATTGTCCATGCTGCAAAGGAGGCCCTCTGCGAGAAAGAAAACAATGAGCCAGTAGATGGCGATCAAAAGCAACCAGAACGTGGCACGGGAGTTGACAAGGGGGAGGATCTACCTAATGATGTCAGAGACGATGGTCAGACAGGGCAGCTGTCTGAAAGGAATACAACTGTTCTGTCTGATGTCGGTGCGATTTCTGGTGGTACATTTACCATCAATTTGCACAACTATTACCGTTAGCATTAGAGCACTGTATAATAGTACCAATAAATAAACAGTGCATGTAATGCAGTGCAATATATAGGGGTTGTCCACTGGCTACGAGTGCAGACACGGGCCGAGTGCAGATATGTGCCCCAAGGCTTGCCGAGGGCACCATATCGCAGCACGAGGCTGCGTGTCTGCACGCTGTAGCCAGTGGACAATATGCTTGTCTACCGGCTGACAGTGAAATGCTCGGCCACGTAGATGTATGAGACAAGTCCACCAATGATAAATCGCTGTTTTCCGCCGCCGTCGCTGTCGATGGGCTCCGCCGCCGTCGTCGCCGATGATATTTCCGCGACTGGTGCCGTCTACTCAGACCATCCCGAAACCCGCCTCAGACATTCCCCAACACTCCTTCCCATCCCCTCCTTCCCCTCCCCTTTCTCTCCTAGCCCTCACTCAGTACCCCTACCCCTCCCAATTCTCTCTTCAACTCCCGCACCATCATCAGGCCCCACAACATGCCCTCATCCCCTTCGTCTGTCCCAGGGACGCCGCCTCCAGGTTCTGGTGGATCACATGCGACCGTTCCTGACAGGCCCCCATCAGCTTCCCGCCGGCACTCGAAGGCAGCAACTGCATTTCTAGGCAAACGTATGCCAGCCAACACAAAACGTGCCAACATATCCTCTCTCAAGGCGCTGGCCCGCTTCACAACATCACGTCCCGGATTTTTGGATGCTGCGTTCAAAGGGGAAGAGCATCTGCGCGACCACATTCTCATGGGCGAGTCTCGTTCAGAATGGGAAATTCTAGAGACACGGAAAGCCGTATTTCCTGACTGCAACTACAGCCACATACCAGCGCACCACACTGCTTGGACGACCCAGGAGCTAAAAACCGTACGGTTCCATCTCATTGAATTCGCTGTAAACTACCGGTCGAAGTCCGGTGAGGAAGTCAAGCCAATTACTATGAGAGGCTACATTTTAGGGCTTCAAAGAGCATTCAAATATGAGTGGGGTTATGATCTAAAGCTTCTCGAAGGGGATGTTTTCAATTGTCCAGCAGAAGGGCTCCTGGCTGTGCTAGACAACAAGTTTAGCTTGCAGCAATCGACGGGAGTTGTGGCTGAGAGCCACAACGTACTGTCGAAAGAAGACGTCATCAAGCTTTATGAGTCGCCACTGCTGGACCGCGATACGCCCCTGGGATTTCAAGCACGTCTAGTATTTAGTGTCGCATTGATCACAGCAATGCGCCCTTCTGCATTGGTGCATTTAACAGTTGGACAAGTGCAGAAAATAACTTGTGGCGGGGAGCAGGTGTGGAAAATATGTGGAGTTATTGGCAGCCGCGTGGGTGCTTCGAAAACGGCGACGGGAGGGTGGAAGGCTGTCCAGGACAAGCCTCAGGAGGTGTGCGTTTGGAACAGGACGTGTCTCGGCGGCAAGCTCAATTTATTTGAGGATCTCGAAGACTACATGCGGATTAGGAACTCGCCCGATTGCGGAAGCGACCGATTCTTTTTGACAGCTAATGCTCGCGCAACGACGTTTGAAAACCTTTTCAAGCGCCAGCACCTAGGCCGGAATGCATTTGCACGTATTGTGGGGAGCATCTGTAGAAAGGAGGGAATTACAGGGACCGGAGTCAAGCAAGGTATGACGTTGCATGGATTGAGAGGCTCTGTGGTGACGTTGCTGTTCGAGGACGGCCAGAACGATGTGAATGTTGCAATGAGAACAGGACACCGTGATCTGTCGTCATTGAAAAACTACCACAACCTACGAGGTGCTCTCGGAATGCAGCAACAAGCCGCAATTTTTGGAGACTCAAATGCGAAACGTCAGAAGGTGGAGGTCGGGTGTGAAGAGCAGGCGGCGCAGGACGGACAAGAAAACTTAGCAGCAGGCGACGAGGTGGAGGAATGTTTTCAGGAAGGTGGCACAGAAAAAGAAGACAGTAATATGCGCCTTTTATCTGGCGTCCAGAATATCAGCGGGGGCGTTTAAACTATTAATGTGAACAATCACTACCGCTAAGACTACTTTTGGTATGTCGCATCGTCAGTAGTGTTCTCTATAGTACGCTCGAGTAAACTTTGTCGTCCTGATTTGTCTGCACAGTAGTGCAGACAAATAAGGGCCTTGCCCTACTGTGTTCGATTTTGTTAAGCTTGTTGCCCGAATTGTCGCCGCGGTAGTGCAGACAAATCAGGGCCTTACGTTTGTCCCGTATGTCACGGTGCGTATGTCCCCCTCAACCGGTAGACAACTCCATATTGCACCGGACCCGGTGCAATACAGCGATATTGCACCGGGCGGAGTGCATATCAGTCATATCACGGCGCATCCATATCGCACGCCCGGTTGACAAATAGAAGGTACCACTATACTGACAAGTGGGCTCCGTGCCGCGCGTTGCGCGCCGCATGTGGCGAGGAATGCGGAAGGGTTTGAATGTATAAAGTTTTTCATTGTTTTTGTTTTGGAATGACAATTTCAATACTTGGTATAAATAAATGGAGCGGAGTGGATAAAGGCACGGGGGTTTGAGGAAACTTTTTATTTTTGGCTAAAAGCTGTAGATCCAGGGCGATCGCTTGCAGAATTACATTCCCATATAGGTGACTTCCAATTTCTGTACTGCTGCTAGGGTACCACGCACAGAATTTAACCACCCCACTGGTGAAAATGGAGCAAGATATTTTTGAGGGGGTGATTTCTTCCATGCCGCTTGGAGTCTACGGTGACTTTCAGGGCTTGAAGGTGACTTTGGACCCCTCCAGAGCGCTTAGAGGGTGACAGAGTGCATCTATGGGGCGTCATTGGAAAAATGTGTGAGATTAGGGGTGACAATCATCATCCCGAGGGATTATATTCAAACGGAATGTGTGAGATTAGGGGTGACAATCATCATCCCGAGGGATATATTCAAATGGTCTATAACCCTCACATTTACAATCATCGTCAAAACAAGCTACAATACGCATTAGAAACTATCCCAACAGCCTCGCAATTGGAACCATTCTCCCACAACTAGGGATTCCCAAACAGTTGACGCAGTTGACACTGCGGAGAGATATGACCCTTTTTTCGACAAAGACCGCACGTATAACCGCGCTTCTTCTTTGCCGCCGGACCTCTCTCAAACCACCCCTTCCTGCGAACACCAGCATTTTTAACCGGACGCCCTCGCGGCGGTGGCAATGCTTTGGGAATAGTGAGGTTAGTCCCGGCGATGACTGAAACCTTTGCGCGTGATATTACGCTATCAACTTCTGACTGGGATGGTAGAGTAAACGGATAGCTCGCTCCATCTGGCGGCTAGATGCTTTTCCGCAATAAATCGGTGAATGTTAGCCGTTCCATACTCCTCGCACAGCACTGCAACTCCATGGAAGCATGAAATACCATCGCCATTAGACGAATACCCGAAGCAAACCGGCGGCTTTTGCCGCACATCCGACCAACGTACCCGACGCTGTAGTGCTCCATCTGTGCAGCTTGTCACAGTTGCTTCCATTTGCACAGTTCCATCCACGAAGGAAACTGTTTCCTGATACCATCGGGACCGTTGAATCAAAGTAGCAATCTTCTTCTCGATGGCCGGGGGTACTGGACTTGTACATGACTGTGAAGCAGATTGGCGTTTGAGGAATCCGGACCGTTGCGTCAAAACCACTTTGTTAATCATCTTTTGCGGTTCAACGGAGCGAATGCGGTTTCGCAAACAGGCGCTCATCTGACTTTCCACCCCTTGGGAGGTGACGATTGTGTCCTCCAACCGCGAGTAAGCTTTGTAAAGCTCGGACGGTTCGAATTTGCCCTGATATTGCTTCTGCGCCTCTGTGTACTCAGCCATGATGGCATCCACTGCCCGTCTGGATGGTGCATGCAGCGCCCGCTCGTATAGAGACAACCCAATTGCCTTTGTAGCACCAAGCTTAACTCCCATGATTTTGCGTACGTGTAGGGGGTCCAAGAACATTTTCGCCTCATTGAAAACTTCTTTATACGCCTTGTCGATGCTCTTCTCTTGGTCAACGATGGTGGTGCGTTCTGCGACGTCGAACCCGGGTATCTCCTTGCATGTCTCAAAGACGGTTCTCCAGATCTCGTAACTCTCAGCTCCGACGAAGTGGGCAAACACCAGTGGCAGGAGGTGCATGTTCGTGTCGTACGTTACAACCTCGAATGTAGTCCCGTACGATTGCGGTCCCAGCCCGTCACAGTGAGCCGCATCTGCTGCTGCCGTCCTACGCTTAAGAGCACAATAACGAGCAGCAACGCTCGGCACGAATAAGAGCCCAACGTAGTAGCGACCGTCTTCTGCAATATCTGACATGTCAATCACCTCTTCGTTGAATTCGGCGTCCTCTGGGATGTTTTGGCCTTCTTGCACTGTTGGAAGATGTGCTTGGCAGACCGGATTCTCTGCTGCTTCATCTCCGAACCGTCGATAATGAAGAGACGAACGGTGTGCCCACAGTTGCGCAGCAATTCAGCATACCCCTCCACGCTTGCCATATCGACAGCCCGAGATGCGTCCATATGTCGCAACAGCTCGACGCGTACGGAGCGATAGTGGCTATCCGGCGGTTGGCGCTTGTAAATTTGCTTTGCCCTTACCAGCGTAGCGATAGTTTTCGCCGAGATGTTTGGATTGCTCGTAGCCTCGCTCTGAATGGCACGAGCAACCTGCAAGGGACTATATGCCGGCATGCAGTGCCCTCGCCTCCCTTGCTGTTCCTCTTCCCCGCTCACATGTTGCCCGCTGCATTCGTTGGAGTGCTCTGTAAACGTGTTTAGTTTCCAAAGACCTGAGCGAGGCTGCCAATGGAACACAATTAGAGGATGGCATGTCGTGTTGCGGCATTTCATTCTCACTCTTTCCCACGTTTGGGAGATGTTTACCCCCATCTGAACCCCGACATAAGCCGTGTATGCTCGAATCAATTGCTTACATTGCCAGCGAAACTCCAGTTGCATGCCAACCTCCGGAATAATCCCGGCACATCGGCGCGGCTTCCATGTACGCGCTCCCACTTGCTCGGCCTTGAGGGCAAGCTTCGCACGTTGCAGCGTGCCGTATTTAGAGGCACGCTTCTGTTCAGAACGCTTTCGGTCTAGAGCAGAGTCTTTGCTACGTGCAGATTGTTTCCCGCGCACGGTATTTCTTGGCGTCGCGGAAAATTCGTCACCCCCCGCGCGTCCACTTGCGGAAGTGTCACCACTCTCTCCTCGCATGAAATCCGTGTCACCACTCGACTGGGCTGCGTCCTCCATGTCGTCACTCAGTCCTGCGAGCCTGGCAATAACGGCATCGTCAGCATCTCCAATGACGTAATTTGCAGGCGAATAGTACGCATCTTTGTCCCTTTCTTCGCTTCCACTCTCACTCTCAGGGCCATCCTCGTCTTCATCTTCGTACGCAGTAGACCACCAATCACTGCAACCTTCTCCAGTCTCCTCATACGTTTGAGGAGGCTCCGGAGCGTCTTTCTCGCAAGACTGAGGAGCAGCATCACCATCCACGCCCCCGCGGCCTGGCTTTACAACAGGCGAAATACCATCGCTTGAAAACTCACCGCTTCCTTCCTCCCCTTCTCCCCGGCTTGTCCGTTCCTGCTCCGATCCCTCACGCTCCCCACGCGCATGTTCAGTACGCCCTTTCTCTGCGCTTTCCTGCCATTTGCTCTCACTCCCTTCCCGACGGATCTCCTCGCGCTCGTGATCTGCCCTTTGACGCTCCCCGTCCTCTTGCTCTGCCATCTCGGGAGCTGTACGCGCCCTTTCTTCACGCGCGCGTGCATCACGCACCCTCCGAGCGGTAGCCTCTTGCCGCTCCTCCTTCTCCCTCTGCTGTTGAGCAGCTGCGCGAGCATGCTCGTTTGTGGAGTTTGGCGTAAGATTGCGCGCTGTAGTTGGAGCTTCTTGGCGCTTACGGATCTCTTCGGCACGTCTCTCTAATACCCGCAGCTCCTGCTCCCAGATTGTTTCAGAGAGCGAAAACTTAAGATGACCCCGCAAGACGAAATCTCTGTCGTGATAGATGTCTTTCTCGTTAACAGCAACAGCAACGAGGTTTTCTACCATTTCCATTGCCCTACTCAATGTACGCATGCTTCGAGTCGCCCCCTGGGGATCGTCGCGGCAGATGTCCGGGTGAACCAAAGCAGCGAGACGGCGGAAAGCTTTTCGAACAGCTGATATCGGGGCAGTCGCTCCCGTGAAGCAAAACAGTTGTAGGAGGGTCGTAGCATTTTCCTCCACAACATTGAAGTGACGGAGGGCCTGCACAGTCGTTTTCGGTAGGTCTGGGACTGCTGGGGGCGACATGGTTGTCTGGTTTGAGCAGCGTGAGCAGCCTTAGGGTGACGTGGGGGAATGCAGAGCAGAATACAGCGTGAATCAGGCAGAAGTAAAGAGATTAGCGTAGGTCGTTCGCGGGTAGGGTGACAACGTGGGATTACAGGGTGATTCTTTATTGTCCCTCACGGTTTAAGGGGTGATTCTGATGACTAAAATGCGACATTTTCCGTTGTGATTGGAAACGATGGTGACATATGAAAATCACCTACGGAGCCGTCCATCCCCTTCCTATTCACCCTCCATGACATCCACCTTTTCCCCTGTCACCCCCCCGATTGTCTAATTCTGCAAGCTGTCACCCCCCCAATCACAGAATCTCCCCTTATTTTTACCGCTCTTCCGCCCACGTTTCTTCCCCATCCCCACCATCGACACAAAATATAAACGTCACCTCGCCGCGCCCATCACGCTCGTCGAACCTCACGCTGCTCGTGTTCATCTCCTGCCCCTCACGCTCCTTCTTCGCCAGCGCCTCCTGCACGGCCGCGCCCACCGCCTTCCCCTTCTCCTGCTGCATCCTCTTCTTCCACTCCGCTTCCTTCTTGATCTCCTGCATCCGCTTCTGCTCCGCCTCCTCGGCCTCGCGCTTCAGCTTCCCCATCGCCGCCGACACCTTCCGCGCCTGCCGCTGCCGCCGCCTTGCGCGACTTGGATCCCGCACCGCCTGTCGTGCACTGAGGGGGAAGGGGTGGGATCCCCCTCTGGCAGAGCGCGCGCGTTCGGGGGGCGCGTGTAGGGGGTTATCGGGAGACCACCCGTAAGGGACCGGTACGGGGCCGGGCGCGAAGCGCAGTAGGGAAAGTAAGGGAAAAAGAGGCAAAACAGAGCCCAGGAGGGGCGGAGCGGTAGGGACAGCTGTCGCGCGGAGAGCCGGGCGTGGCGGGACGACGCGCGCGGTAGAGACAGGAGGGAATCGGGACGTAGATGGCTCGCAGGGTACCGTCGTGGGACGGGGACCGACGCGAGGCTACGACTCCGTTCCAGAAACCCGAGTTGTAGACCCAAAGCTTCGTACGGATTTACTTAGGGTCGGACGTCGGCTATATACTAGCCGACGTCGGAGCTATAATTAATTAAACTAAAAGAAACTAAATTAAAACGACGGCGGCGACGACCGGAGAAACTCCCCTTGGGGAGGTATGACAACCACTACACGTGGGGGGGTGACACCTGGACACAGGGGCCTTGACGCCTGGTTACACGTGGCGCGTGGTACACGTGTGTCCCGGAGAAGGAGTCGTGCTGGCCGGGGACAGGTGTCCCCTGGGAAAAGGAAAAGGTGGGTCAGTGCACTACACCGCCAGCCGAACGCGCGCGCCGGGTGGGCGCGGAGGGCGGAGGCACGTCCACCGCATCGTCCGCGGGAGAGGAAGGCGCCGCCGCGGCGCTCGACTTGCGCCGCCGCGAGCGACGGTCTGTGGGCATGATGTCGCTATGAAGGGCGTGGAGTGAGGGCGGAGTGCGTGTGTGTCGCGTGGGGCAAGGGGCGGAGAAGTGAGGAAGGAGGGGCTAGTACTTGTACGGTAGTGCCAAACGTCTGAGTGTCGCATCGGGGGAAGAGGCGACGGCTGGGCCTGCAGAGACGTGGGGTTCGGCGAGAGAGAAGGAGCTGAGTCCCACACACACACACACACACTACAGGGGAGAAAAACTGCCAGGTAGAACGGCCTTGTTCCTCACTTACAAACATGAGAATTAGTAGTTGTGGATCATGCCCGTTTCATGCATATCGTTGCACTTAGCGGGTTGTTGCACTTGGCGAGTGTTGCAGTTATCGAGCAACCACTGTACAGTAACTGCAGCTTCGAGAGTTCGCGCATTACACATCAAGGAAATTCAATCGCATCTCAGAGCCACGGCAGTATCCCGTACCCCATCTGTCTCCTCCTCCGCTTTTCGCGTCCTGCGCAATCGGCCCATTGTCCCTGTTCCAAGCATCTCCTCGCTTTTCGCGTCAGTTGCATGCGGCCTTTTCCAACATCAGGAGATGTTTGGAACAGGGACAATGGGCCGCATTTGCCCGTGTCCAGACAAGGCGAGAACCCTCTATATCAGACAACCTCTTCATGCTCCACCATGCTCCGCCCCCCCCCCCACCACAACTAACAAGCCATCTCCTCCCGACGACTGTCCGTCATCGACGGTGCACACGCCGTCAACCTCAACACTAACACCGTCGCCAAGGTTACGTTTCCCGGCGGAAAAGAAGTTTCTAATACCAGACAAAGCGAAAACCGCCGGAAAACCGCCGTGCATATCTTGAACTCATTCTAGAACAACTGATATCGTATGTGCCTGTTCCGTCTCCGGTTGGACCCCACTATTCTCAGCACGTGCCGCGTTATTCCCGATCATTTCCGGAATCATTACGACTGCATACGAGGTTTTGAGATCAACTCGTACACGTTTGAGGAAACCCGGGGTAGGATCACCGAAATATAAGCCGGCACAACGATATATCGATATATGTTGGGTTGTTGCCGGGATGGGGCGTCAAATACAGAGATTGAGATGATTCTCCAGGGACCAAGTCGTGCAGATCACAACTGCGCGCGACACATACGTAGAAAGATCCACCGGCGATTTTTCTTTTTGGAGGGGCATCGGGGCGACTTCAAATTCCGCAGCAATCCTCTTGTAATTCCCCTTTACACATCACCTCTCACAATCACTCTACTGTTACGAGCTCGTAAAAGTACATGTGACAGATCACAGGACTCGGTAGTAAGCGCTTCTACGTCGTGTAACGCCCCGCTCGGCGCAGATCGGTAGTAGAAATAGCTCGGGGCTGTTGGGAAACACCGGTCTGCAATCGAGCGCGAGCGCAGCTGTTCGCGGTAAGGGTCAGAGCCGTGGTGCGCAAGTGAGAGGATTGACAACGACAGCAGCGGATGCTGTAAGGGAATGAAGGTGGCCTCGAGGGGACCGCAATTCCGTGGCGGTCTCTCGCTTAGCAAAGGGAACAGCCCATAGGGCTGTTCCAAGTACCTAGGTTTTCACAGATTGTACCTCTTATTTGCCACCCCTTGGCTCGGACGAGGGCTACACGCGGGGCGATGACGTGCGGGCCAAAAGGGCGAGGCACACGAGCTGGCGTGCCTGGCTCCGAAGGGCGCGGGTGGCTCCGCCACCGCGGCCGGAGCGGAGGAGGATAAAATGCCAAGAGAGCAGGGGGTTGGGAAGAATAAAGGCAGCGCACTCAGAGGAGACCTCTGCTGTGTGACTTTGCCGTGTGGTGTCATTGTAAGGTCCTTGGTTTTCTCTTCCCCTTCGCGCCGCGCCAGGGTCTTGCCCGCGAGTCGTTACAGTCGGACGGGGTGCTCGCGGCGCTCAGAGTAAAGGAGCGATGTATCTATGCGAAAGCAAGAGAATGGGCGAAGTCTACGTGTGCGTCTCCCCGGGTTCCCCGGATCCCAGCGCAGCATGCTGCCTTTATTTACAAAACCCGAACTTTATTTACAAAACCCGAACGGGTGCGGCAATCCGCACTCTCCGCCCGGTGTCGTCCCTGTTGACAAGGAGTCCGTCCCTGTTGACAGGGAGGACTGACATCAGGCGAAGACAGTTGCGCTGCGCCCAACACACCTCCTGGTCAGACCAGGAACCACTGCTGTGCTGCAGTGGGGCTTTTCGCTCGGCGGTAGGCCCATCTTACAAAGGCTACGCACGCGGAATCGCAGTCTCAGAGGTGGCTGTCCACTCACCTCTGCGGCAGGCTCGCGCTGCGAGGCCACCCCTGCTACGCCCCAAGGCATCGTCACTGCCAAGATAGGCATATCATAGGGCCTTTAGCCATGAGGTGGCGAAAGCCATTTCGTCCAATAAGAACGCTCCGGACCGCCGCCGTCCATACTTGGACAGATGGCATTGGGCGACGAATGTAGTCCGACCAAAAGGGAGAATTTTGTATGCGCACGATCGTAGATTTAACTATTAATTAGTAATCTACACTCGACGGCGGCGCGGTATCGCGCCCACCAGTCTCGGACTGGATGACATAAAGTTGTGTGACCGGGGGCAGCTCGCCCCCTCACACAGGAGAGGAACCAACTCTCGATCACGTCTATTGCTCACCTCGTTCATGGTAGCACTGCGGTGAGGAACGAGCTCACTGCGCCCTTCAGACCACCACCGACCCGCGCTTCCCTCCTTCCTCCTTTACTCCACTCATCCTATCTGCGCATCGACCACCACTTCTCAACTACGCGTGCGCACGCCGCAGTGGACTACTGCGCCACCATCGAACCTATAGTGCGCCCGCGGGCCCGGGATCGGGTGGGGCATCTCAGTTCTCTGAGTCAACTCGTGGTGTCGGTCTACTATTTTCCTACAGCTATTGCGCTTCCTCTGCTTTCCTCTCTCGCGCCGGGTGCTCCACAACGCACCGCACCGCACTGCTCTGCGCTACTATTGCTCGTGCTACGTTACCTCAAGCACATCTCAAGCTCAAGTTGGAAATCAAGTTTAGAAATCTAGTCAAGTCCAGTCAATTCTAGTCAAGTGTTTGTCGGTGGTGTGGTTACTTGTTGGGGTTTGACGTTGTGTGATTGCTGCGTTTTATTTGGCCTCCATTCGGTTTTCCTCGACCAATTGTCTAAGACACTTTACTTCGACGTCGATTGAGGTTCCCATTTTACAACTTTCGGTTGTTTTCTTTTGTCTTTGGGGACTTCCTTTAACTTTTGCCAACACCGGCAAAGGTGGTTGACATTGATCATCACTGTGAACGTCGTCCGTCAATATTGGAGCTCATTTGGCCCTCTTGCACCACTGCAAAGTTATTGTGGACAACTTTGGTCAACAATTTATTCGGGTTGTGTGCGTGCTCGTTGTGTTTTCGTGGTGCCGATTTTCTCTCAAGTTTAATTTTCGCACCCCTCAATACACTCACTACAGTTCGCACTTCTGCGCAGCTTTCTGTCAACTCGCCGTCATGTCAAGTAATGGTGAAGGCGGTGACTCCCTGAGCAAAGTGCCAAAACTCAAAGTCCCGTCTGACTTCATCCAATGGCGCAGGAAGATGAAGGCTTATCTTCAGCGCAACAATCCACTTCTGGTCGAAATGAAACCGGAGCCCCCCGGCCGTGGTGCATCTTCGAGTGATGCAATCGAGGACTGGATGATGTGAGCTGCGCGTGCAAAAGGCAATATCATTCTTTGCCTTGGAGACGCCGTCGCGTCCCAAACACGCTTGCTTGTGGACGACGATGAAACGACGGCCTCCGATCTGTGGAAAGAGCTTGAGCGTATCTTCACGATGTCAAACGCTCAAGTGGTGCAAAACGTCAAACAAAAGTTGGACACCTTAATCTTCAAAGACAATGGTAACTGGGACAAGCATGTCGCCTCGTTTTTAACAGCCATCGGGGAGCCAGCTACCTATGATGCTGGGCTCTCTGAGTCGGAGAAAACTTCCAAGTTAATCCGCTCTTTGCCTTCCTCGTTTGCGCCTCTCGCTATGGTCTCTACTCCACAGGACCTCAACTTCAACAAGATTGTCAATGCTGTGCAAACCGAGATTGCACGTCGAGGTAATCCTTACAACATGCAGCAGCCGAGTGACAATAACTCTTCTCAGCCTAAGGCCAACTTCGCGCAAAGAGGCGGTCGTGGTTCAAGAGGTAGAGGTCGAGGAAGAAGTCCCAGGGGTAGACGTGTTGGACAAAGAGGAACCTTCGGAGGGCGAGTCGACAAGCGCACTTGTAACTACTGCAAACGTCCGGGTCACTTTTACAATGACTGTTGGGACCGACTAAGGGACGAGGGGGCAGGAAGTAGACAAGCGCCTCAAGGACGTCCCTCCTCCCGTCCCAATCGAAATGTGCACTTCGGTACGCAACTTCCGGACGCTCTTCCTCCTCGTGGTACCATCCACAACAATGCTGACCCTCCTACTCGCGGTTGGGGAGCTAGCAACAACCACAGAAGCCAAGGAGGTCCTCACCCCTCCACTCGCTTCGCTCAAGCGGACGACGAAGTCCCAAGAGGATTCATGGTGCAACTACAACACAACGACTTCGACTTCCGAAGCCAAACTGCTGAAGTATCTAGCACGAAGAGGTCCTGCGCGCACATTGACTCCGGTGCTACGCATCATTTCTTCCATTCTCGAAAATCTTTCATCAACTACTCACGTATTTCACAAGATGTCATGGCTGCATGTGGTGTGTCAAGACTAGTTGGCCAAGGAGAAGTGTCAATCCCTCTTGGCGGTAGCATGGTAATCGAAGCTTACCATGCCCCTCACTTCTCTTCCAACATTCTCTCAGTCGGGCTATTAAGTTCTAACTTCATTATTGCGTTTACCGACGACATCCGTCCGCACAACGCATGTTTCCTAATGGAGAAAGGAACTTGGAAGATTTTGCGGGAAACTCAGAAGAAGAATGGATATCCATTACAATATTGTACCCTCTCGATATGAACAATTCAAAATCAAACATGTCTTTGACAACAGTCGCCATGACCGTCAACAAGAATCCTGCCCTGGAGTGGCATGGGAAGACTGGCCACCTTGGCATTAACCGCTACATCAAGCTTTCCCATGCAGTCGAATCTGGTCCGTTCTTTGAAAAGTCCATCCTTCAGCAACTCGATTGCGTCCCTTGCTTAAAAGGGAAAGCTCATCGTGCTCCTTTGTCTAAAAGTGGATTCATCACAAAGCAGCCCCTGGAGTTGATTCACATTGACATTTCAGGTCCTGTGACTCCAAGTGTCGCTGGGAACTCCTACACACTTGCAATACTGGACGACTACACCGGCAAGCCTGATGTCTTCATGCTCATGACAAAGAATGAGACATATAGACATCTCGAATGGTACCGCAACCGCTCACAGACTGAGTTTAACGATCAGCTTCGGCTTCAGAACATTAAGCTGGATCGGGCTGGGGAGAACAAAGGGGAAGACGTTAAGGAGTTCAGTCACAATTACGGCATCAAGCTTGACTACTCTCCTGCCTACGCTTCTGAAAGCAACGGATCTGCAGAACGACTTATCCAAGAACACTGGGTAAGAGCAAGAGTTCTTCTCTTTGCGAGTGACCCACCTCTCCAACTATGGGGAGAGGCCATAAATCATGGCAAGTGGCTCCGCAATCGCGCCCCCTCTGAGCGCATCAAAGGTGACATTCCCATTCCGGCTTGGAACTGCAATACTCGGATCGACTTCACAATGGTTCCGGAGTTTGGGCAGAAAGGACATGCGTTCATCTATAGACCGAAAACCACTCGCCAGAAGAAGCATCTTCCTCGCACCGTGTTTGGACACTTCGTGGGTATGAAAAGTGAAGTCACTCTATTTCGCATCTTCGTTCCGTCCACGCAGAAGATAATCAACACGCGTGCACAAGACTTCCGTCATGACAACTCGGAGCATCTACCGAGTATGTCGACATTGATGGATGGTATCTCCGGTGACATGGAACTCGATGCCTTCGGCCAACCAACATTTCCAGACGAAGAATCGGCTCCCGGTACTGAAGGCGAATACGATGGGGAAGAGCAGTTGATATCTGTACTCACTGCAGCCTTAACACTTCACCCTACAGTGTTTGTGTCGAAGAAAACCATGCGCGACCCGCTTCTTCCGCGTTCTTTCTCACGGTCCTGTGAAGACCCAAACTGGGCTGCCGCCATTGACAGAGAGTTCGATGCTCTTGTCGAACGTCGGACATGGATACTTATCCTTCAGCTGTAGATATGCATCCAGTCCCATTCACTTGGCTTGGGTATTCAGACTCAAGCCGCTTGACGACGTCGGGAACGCCCTTCACAAAGCTCGGTGCTGTGTACGTGGTGACCAGCAGAAGCCATTCACTGACTACGATCCAGACAACGCCTACGCTCCAGTGGCCACGCACGAAACGCTTCGCATCTTGCTGGCGTTCGCAAGTAGTCACAACCTGGAGCTTGAAGGCGCAGACATTTCTAATGCCTATTGTGGTATAACTACCAAAAGGATTAGATTAGAAATTGGATCCGGCTCTGTAAGGTGCGGACCTTACAGAGGGCCTGTACCACACGTGTAGGGGCGCAGGTGCCCCCACGTGTACCATACGTGTACGACGCGTATACAGTCAGCCCTGTCCGCTGACAGTGCCGACTACTGTAGTACCGCATAGTACAGTACGTACTGTACTAAGTTACGATAGACTAATTGTATATTAAATAACGGAGCGGACGGGCGGCGGCGAAGGGGGACGAGCACGGACTTGTCCACGACCGACCGCCTAGGTCTGACTTCCAGCTTATCCTAAGGAAGCTTCCGTTAGCTACCTTAAGGCGAGACCGAGCGCAGGTAGAGGACGCGCGAGCACGCGAGCGAGCCTAGATCCACCTCCGCCCGTCAGCGCTGGAACGTAACCCAGCGCTGCTCCGGGGCGTCGAGGCGTAGATCGGCCCGCGCGTGTGCGCGTCCTCCCCCCGATCCCGCTCTACTTCGCTACCCGGGCCCGTGCTCCGTTTTCGTTAGCTGGTCCAACTTCCCCCGTCTTCTCGTACGTACGGGTCTTCCAGGACTAAGCATACACCCCTATCCGTTTGGGGGTGTTTATGCTACACCTATCTCTACGGCAAACTTGACATTCCAATTATTATGGAACTGCCCACGGATTCAAGTCGGCTTCAAAGGAAGCCTGGTCATGTTGCTGAAGTACATGGTTCCACGTACGGAAACAAACAAGCCGGAAAGATATGGGGTTCTCCACTGGAGACTTGTCTGAACTCTTGGAAGTTCAACACCTTGCGATACGACGCTCGACTCTACTTCTTCCGCAAAGGCAACGAGTTTGTCATTGTCGCTATTGTGGTCGATGACATAGAATTTGACTCCAATAGCACGCACTTGATGTCATGGTTCAAGGAAAGATTGTCGGCTCAGTTCAACGTTAAGTTGTTCGGTACCCTTTCTTCCTTCATTGGATGGCAGATCTCCAAAGAACCCGACCACATCAAGGTCCATCAGACGCGCTATGCTGAGTCTCTCCTACTGACTCACGAACTTGATCAAGCTAACTCGGTCTGGACTCCTCTGCCGTTGAATGCGGACCTGCTCCCTGCACATCTAGGTGAACACGCGTCGAAAAGGAGTACTGTCAGTACCGCACAATCATCGGTGGTCTCAACTACTTGGCAGTTTGCACCCGTCCAGACCTTTCATTCCCGATATCTGTCTTAGGCCGCCACTTACATGCACCCACCCCCCGACACATGTCGTACTTGAAACGTGTCATGAAATATGTGTCTGGTACATTGGACTATGGGCTACATTTCCGACGCAATTGCAACTTCAACCCAGACTCTATTGTTGCTTGTGTTGATGCCGATTGGGGAGGATGCAAAGACACGAGGCGGTCAACAACTGGATTCATTATCGCCATCAAGGAAGCACCAGTTTATTGGAGAAGCAAACGTCAAACAGTCATCTCCTTGTCCTCCGCTGAAGCCGAGTACATTGCTCTCTCCTCTTGCACTAAGGAATTATCATGGCTTCGAAAGCTGTTTTGGGAATTCGCTCATGCATCGCAATGGAATGATAAGGAAGCGTTTATCGCAAGTATTGTCATGATTGACAGTACTGCAGCTCAATCTCCGGCTACGAATTCTCAAGTCTCTGCAAAGAACAAGCACATCGACTTAAAGATTAACCATGTCCGTGAACTTATTGAGAATTCTGTGGTTCAGCTGACTCATGTGAGCTCTGAGAATCAACCTGCAGATTTATTGACAAAGATAATGTCACCTCAGACATTAGGTCATATGGTTTACCTAATTCGTCTTGAGAAGTTTTAAGGTACTGAAAGTGCTACTCTCAGGGACGGTACAGACTCAAACTAAACGGTATGTTTCAATATCCACTGCGTTTTACGTCCAACAGTTCTTTGTTTTGCGTTGTTTTATTTTCTACCAGATGTGTGTGATGCCGTCCTGCTTGATTTACCTTCTCCGATTTCCCTGCAAAGGTTTTGGAAGTTTACTGGTTCTCTTGCCAAAAGAGTAGTTGTTACGTTGTGGTCACGCCGAGGAAAGAGTTTTGTGTGTAATGTGCCCTGTGTTCTGTAAGTGTGCACAATACTGTGTCCCTTTTTCAACTGCAGAAGTTGTACTGCGTGAGTGAGCATACAAACCAAATTGGTCGATGAACCAAAGTGTTGTTAAGTCTTTGATCTATGCTTGACAAAGCCACAGGAAGATGGTGCAAGGGTCCGGAAGTAGTTTTACGTCAAAAAGTTTGTGATGTGGTTCAGTTGAACGGAATATGTCTTCCGAAGGACGGTGCCAAGATAGGCATATCATAGGGCCTTTAGCCATGAGGTGGCGAAAGCCATTTCGTCCAATAAGAACGCTCCGGACCGCCGCCGTCCATACTTGGACAGATGGCATTGGGCGACGAATGTAGTCCGACCAAAAGGGAGAATTTTGTATGCGCACGATCGTAGATTTAACTATTAATTAGTAATCTACACTCGACGGCGGCGCGGTATCGCGCCCACCAGTCTCGGACTGGATGACATAAAGTTGTGTGACCGGGGGCAGCTCGCCCCCTCACACAGGAGAGGAACCAACTCTCGATCACGTTTATTGCTCACCTCGTTCAGTCACGTAGACATCTCGCTCTCTAGTAGCTATCGTTGCGAGCGCAGGGCGTTACACTCGTAAAAGTACACCTTTCACAATCACGCTACTGTTACGAGCTCGTCCTGTCACAATCACGCTACTGTACGAGCTCAGTACAGGGGGGGACGCGCAATAGTGCCGCTTTCATTATTGCCACCCTCGAATTAGTGCCGCCAAAACCGGCAGACACAGGTTCTGCCACGTGTCGTGCACGACATCGTCATCGGCCACTCCTCATGCGCCTCAGCTCAACTGGTGACGTGATGGCACCTCACTCAAAGGCCCTAACATGAATCCTGAAAAGATCGCCAAAGCGAAGCGTACGCGCCTTACGATTGCACAGAAAATCGAGGTTGGGCATCTGCTGCAGGTCGGAAAGTTGGTCGAAATGAAACAGAAATTGATAAATCTATGGTGGATGGTATAGTAGGGCTTCTCTCCCGACTGAGCCTGGTGCCAGAAGACGGCCTTGCAGAAACTGCAGAATTCTGCAGGAAAGATGTGGAGGAATGGATTGAGATCGAGACTAATGAGCTTGTGGCAGAAGCTTAATGCTTGCGATTCAATACATTATGGTGGAGAGCTACAGAATCAGTCTGCCAGTGATGCTATGATGGATGATTGTGAGGCAGAAGACGAGTGTGAAATTACGGAGAGGCGGGCCGTACCGAGTGCTGTAGTGCTAGCAAGGTTGTTTGGGTCTTTGGAGAGTCTGGGTGTGGAGTGCGATGTGAGCAATGCCTTATCGCACTTGAGGTCCGCAAAACGAGCTTTTCTAGAAGTTAGGCATGAGAGACAGGGTCAAAGGCAGCAACAGCAGCAGACTCTAATAACAGAGTTCTGGCCTGGTAGTGATTCTGCTTTCTGATTGTGCCGCTCCGAATTAGTGCCGTATTACTAGTCCTTACACAGGGCGGCACTAATGCGTAGGGTCGACTGTACCTCTTGTACTCACAATCAATCACTCTACGAGCTCGCAAAAGTACAGACCTGTCCCGTCTTGCTCATGTGGACGAATCGCAATGTGCCGACTTGAGGCAGAACAATACCAGCGCCACCCTTTTGCAACGGCGGTTGCTAGGCAGATTTCGTCATCTCCTGCCGTGTAAAACACTCTATCTCCCTTCTGCCGAATCCTCAGTTTCCTCTCTAGATCCGCAGTGAGTTTCCCCTCATTTGTATCGATTAACTGACGTAGATCGCTCTGGTTGAGATATTTAACGTCATCGTATTGCTCTTCGCAGAGTGCCTTGATTCGTCACAAACAGGATTTGTAACGTTCCATATCCGCTCAACGTCGCCATTCGCGACCCGTCTTGGAACCAAGCAATTTGCTACGGTAGTCCTCCTTGTTTGTGCATTATTATCGCCCCTGTCTCAATATCCCATATCGCAAGCTTTTCTTCAGCTCCATAGGCTACGCGTCGTCCGTCGCCGGACCATTCAAGAGTTGAACTGGGTCCGAAGTCAGGAGCGACTCGTGACTGGTACCGATATGTTACACCTGTCTCCCAATTCCAAATCATAACTCTCCCATATTTCGCTCCAGTAGACGCGGCGATCCACTTGTCATCTGGAGACCACTTCACGATCATACTTGAGTATCCAGTATGTTTTCGTTCTTCTCTTGCTCGTTCAATCCACGCATTCCACGCATCAACAGAGAACGGAGGCAGAGATTTGTCTGTGGGACGTTTGGCTTCATACCACCCAAGCTCACCTTCTTCACCTTCATCTCCATCTCCAGGCCGCTTCACAAAGTTGAACCAATCTATGTGAATTTCGTGAGTTTCGTCTGCGAGTTCGTCTGAAGACCACCACTCAAGCAGACCGTGGTCTGCAGCCCATTTCAGGCCGACCGAATCTGAGTCACGTTCGGGGGCATCGCCCATCGTCTCTCCTGTTCTGGCCCTCCACAGCACGGCCCTGCAATCTGTATCCCCACACGCGACCCCGATCGCCTCTCCTGTTCTGGCGCTCCGCAGCACAACGCTGCTTCCGGCCCCGTCAACCAAACACGCGATCTTCGTGTCGTTTCCAGACCACGCAATCTCCTGTCTCCTGAATCATGCCCGTCACGCTTCGCTCCCATAATTTGTCCCCAGTCTGCCCATCCCACAACCCCACACTTCTTCCATCAACCCACGCGACCACCCTCGTCCCATCATTGGACCACATTGCTCTCCCACCGTTACCCGGCCCTGCCTTGCCTTCCCACAACTTGTCGCCCGTCTTGCTGTCCCACATCGCAACCTTTCCATCTCCTGCTACAGTAAACACCCGCTTGCTATCTCCAGACATCTTCAGACGAAGCACAGTGCTTGCATGTGTCTCAACATCCTCCCACATCTTCTTCCCCGTCTTCACATCGTACATCGCTACGTCTCCATCTTCGCTAACGGTAGCACATATGTCATCGCTTGACCACACCACATTCACTACGACGCCCTTGTTGACTTCCTCCTCCTCCTGCACCCGCTCCAGATTGTCCCACCTCCAAATCACAATCTTGCCACTCACATCCGTAGAAAGGATCCGCTGTCCATCTTCTAGCCAGCACAAGTGTTGCGGCGTGCTGTCTTGCTGCCTGTTGGTGGAACGTACTTTTGCTT
>NW_005179107.1:119602-164442 GCF_000350225.1 Chondrus crispus | reverse complement strand
CGCGGGATCCCTAGTAACGGCCGCCAGTGTGCTGGAAAGACGTGCGCAATAAAAAGTTAACAACTTCCGCGTAGGTTTCGAGCATATCGCGCTGCTCCGCATCGACCGCCATGGTGTTCCCGTGTAGCCTGGACTGGAGCAAGGCGTGAGCCTGCCCAGTCAAATAAAACTGGAAACACCATACGGCCGCGCCTTCGCTGACCCCATTGTGGTCGCAGGCCATCTTGAAGCGCGCGAGAAATCCTAGCACCGCGATTGGATCTTGACCACCGAATGTGTGGGTTTTCAGCTGGACGTCCAACTTCTTCCGATATCGGTTAACTCGCCGCGCGGTACTCGCGTCGTAGCGCGCGCTGCGATTTTCCAGCCTATACGTGCGGTAGTCGACGGCCTTGGTGAACAGGTCGTTCAGCGGCCTGATCACCGGCAGCCGTTTCGGATCCCGCCTCGGGGCAGACCGGCGGTCTCTGCCCCTGCGGTGGCGGTCTCCTTCTCCGCCGGGGCTACTGTAGCCCTCCGGATCGGAGTCTTCTCGCCGGAACCGACGTCGGTCGCGCGCATTGCGACCTCTGCGGTCGCCTCTGCGCGATCCGTCCGACTCGGTGTCCTCGTCATCGGAGGGGTATCCACCTCCTCCGGCATCGCGGTATCGCGTATAGCGTCCTTCGCGGTTATCATCGGAGGGGTAACCGACCCCTCCGGCATCGCGGTATCGCGTGTAGCGTCCGTCGCGGTTATCATCGGAGGGGTACCCGACCCCTCCGGCATCGCGGTATCGCGCGTAGCGTCCGTCGCGGTTCTTGCGCGTCGCCCTGTGGCGACGTCTTGTGTCTTCTTCCTCGGAGGGGTTTTCTGTACCCTCCGAGGTGTAGCCTTGAGCGCCGGGTGCGCTTCTTCTGCTCGACCGATACGGCTGTCGCTTTTCTGTCGCGAAGCGCCCCAGGCGGTTTTCTGTCCCGCGGGGGCCAGCCGTATCGGCGAGTACGGGAGGGCCATTTTCTGTGGGCCCTCCTGTAGCACCATAAATTGGTGGGAGGTAAATGGTCTTACCCTCCGGGTGAGGGGCCATTGTACCGATCCCGGGTGCGGCGCCGATCGGTTCTGCGTGCGTTAGCGTAGGATCCGGAGCGGTCGAGTCGCGCTGCTCGCGTGCGTCGACTCCTGCTCCGGCGAAGGTCGTGGCCAGACGATTGGCCACGGCGGAGCTGATGGCTCCCTTTAGAGCCGTACCGGACGGGGATTCTTCATCCACAGTGGTGAGCGCGGTCACCACCTCGCATTGGACTTGAGCGGGTAGAAGTTCGTCCAAAAGCGGTGGTATCGCGCTGCGTACGTGCGCGTCCACGAGCGCGGGCACCGTTCGGTCGAGGCATACGCGCGCTACCTGGGGGAGTTCCGTAGCGAGGAACTCCTCGACCCAGGCCTGGATGCGCGGCTGAATCGCGTCGACCATCCATTGGACGCGATTCTCGGTGCCTGCCGACACGGCCGGCGTAACATCCGATGCGGACGCTCGCGTGCGGCCCGGTCGCGGTGGCGGTCGCAGCAGGGCTTCCGGGTTCTCCACCCGGGGGCGCGGTGCGCCACTGCCACTGCGGGTGCTCAGACGCCCGGAGGCGGAGTCTCCCCCTTCTTCCGGTCGGTTCATCGTCGAATACGCTTCGCGATCGACGCGGTGATTTCTCAACCTTTTCCGTCCGTACGGTTCTGCGCGCGATCGAGCGACCACGCGTGCGGCTCAACCTCGAGAGTTATGCCCTCCACAAGAGTACCAAATGTGGGATAAAACCTCTCCGCCCTGGGTTGGGTGAGAGGCGGAGGCTTGAGCGAGGGAGCACGCGGCGTGGACGCGACGCGCTAATAGAACCGAGCGGACGAGCTCGCGAAAAGGGAGTGGCTCACTGGCCGGTTACGCGCAGTCGCCCCGTGGTGCGTAAACGGGAGCGACCGGTAACGGGTTAGAAGCCAGCGCGCGCGGCGGACAACCGAAACGGACGTACGTAGGCGCAAAAGGGACGGGGGCGAGCTTGCCCCCGTTTACTGGTGGGGACGGGTGCCAGGTCTTAACCCCGCAGGGGGACGCCTCGGACACCTGTCCCAGTACAGTAGTACAGTACCTGCCGCCTAGTGCGTGCCGGGTACTGTACACAATTAAAAAACTAGCGCCATAATTGCTACTACCGCACGGCCGCTGCTACTACACGTGTGCACCACTGTACACGCGTGTTGCTTACAGACTACCGCACGGACGACACGTGTGCTAACGTACACGTACGCCAGATTACGACCGCTCGGCATGCGCGCGCGCTCGCTACACGTGGGCACAGCCGCCCACGTGTATACCGTATACGGCCGTCCGATGACCTCCGCGCGCTCGCGCCGGTCATTATACTACAGGTGCGGCGCTCGCTGATGCCAGGGGCGAAGATCCAACCTGCTCCGGGCGCGTCAGACGCGAAAGCAACGTCTCGTCCCAGGTCCATCACTCTCATGTACCCTTCCATCTCTTCTGCAACTCCTCCTTCTTCGCCGTGAGCAGCTCCCTCCTCGCGACGGTAGCAACCCGTTCGGCAATGCGGTCCTTTCCCGCTTCCTCCGCCTGGCCGACCCTTCTCTCCCTCTCTTCCAACTTGCGCACCCACGCATGTAGCCTCCCCTGCTCGACGCCCGAGTACTTCAAGCTGGCGAAGAAGGAGCGGGAGGGGCGGGGGATGAACACGAGCAGCGTGAGGGCTTCTTGGAATTGACAGGGACTTTAACTAGCTCCCTCACTTCAGCCACGCGCAAATGTTTTGCTTCATCTCCGCCAAGGAGACGAAGCACATCTTCGGTTAATGCGAACGGATACCTTGAAGCGCTATCATGGACAATACCACGGTTGCAGTCCAGCGCAACGCAATGATCTACAATTCCGTGTTCCACTATTCGGACTATCCACACGCCTTGATTATGGTGCGCAAGCCACTTGAAAGGATTTGCATCGAACGCCTTCTTCACAGCTTTAGGAACTCGGCGCACTGATAGTTGAGCGGGAATTTGGTGAACCAGAGAAAAGAGTTGCTTGAGTGTTTTGATCTTCATCGGATGCTTCCGAAGGTACTTGTCGACGCTTGTTCCTCCTGTGGTACCATATAGCGCACAAGTGCCGTTGGACAGCGCAGCCGACACGCATGAATCGTCGTTGCTGCGCACGAGGTTCGGGCCATACTGGTGCACCTCAAACCTTCTTGATCCAGTGATTTGACCGCGTGCCCCAATACCACCGATGAGTATCGGCACACCGCGATGGGCCATCATCCACGCATACAGTCGACGGAACATCTCTTGCAAAAACTTTCTCTTGCGCGGCAAGTCGTTGGTACCATCATCTATAGCGTTTAATAGAGCCTGCATCGTGTGAAGGGATAGTGTAATCGAATTGGCATCGATAGGCCAGAAACTTTCGTCACTGCCTGTCAATCCGGCGGCAGCGTACAAAACGCCGTCTTGCATTTTGTGGCCGCTTGCCCCTTGTCGGCCATCACCAATCATCACCCTGTCAATCGCCCAGCTCATGGTGTCCAAGAATACTAGGAATGTTGCACCTCCCCGGAGATCTGCACAAACTTCCGTTCTTAATGGACACGCGTGAGATGGGCGCCGGGCTCTTTGGTGCGGGTTCCGGGTCACTTGGAGACGCGGCCGTGGTGCACCGTGCTAGAGGCAGGGTGAGCAAGGCGATGAAGAAGACGGGTGAGGGCATTGCGGCGAGATGTGCGCGGGGGGGAGCTGGGGAACGTAGACGCCGAAAAATGGCGGGTTCAGAAGGCGGAACGTACGCCGCGTGACCGCGCGTCACCGTATGCCACTGTGGTGGGCACTGGGCGGCCTCTATAGCCACACTATATTGTTTCAGTTTTGAGAGCGCTTTATCCAGCGCGAAACCGTGCGTTGGCGTGCTTTTATAGGGGTGACATTAAAACAATCATGCATTTCTAGGGCGACTTTTCTAACATTTAGGTCTCTGCCGAAATGCCACGATGGTATACGTTTTTATGGGGTGACATCCCCGAATATGAGTTTGTCGGAGGTGACTTTACGATCGTTTTTCTGTCACCCTAGAAAACGTGCATTGTCACCCCCTGAAAAGGACACCATGGACCAAAATCACCCTACTAGCAAAGCACTTTTTAGTAGTGTCGCCCTATAAAAACCCCCACCGCATTGAAATCGCCCCACGTAGATTTCACTTTGGCCGGGTGTCGCCCCAAAATCTACACTTTGACCCTAAAAATAAAGTAGTTTATCCTGATACTTTTTCAGCGCCTTCCCTTCGTATAGAAGGAGCACTGTAACCTGGTGTGACAGCAAAAAGTCATTGCTCGGTTAGTGTGTCGACCACTTGATATACAAGTGCTTTCCTTTTTCCTTTGTCCAATAGCTTCAACTGGGCGACCAGCAATTCTGTAATCGTTTCACAGCATTTGAAAGGATCCTTGCCAGTTTCTGCGTTCACAAGCTCTTGTAGTTCTGTCTTAAAAGGTTTAGGGTATGTAGACACGTCTCCGTTCTTTCCGGTCCGTTGTTTGGAAGGGAATACCGCCTTGCGAGGGCTTGTATCAGAGAATCTCGGGTTCACCACATGGGCAACTAGTTCAGCGCCACCTGCGACTTTTCCCAAGTACTCATTTCGAAGTTCTGGGCTTACAATCGCACATTTCCTTTTCAAAGCATCAACTGAAGCCCGGCTAGCGGTCAAAGAAGCCTCGTGCACTGCTGCTGTTCTCCGTGGACTTGGCGGCATCACTGAACTACTTAGAGAAATCTGTGGTGAGTATCTGCGGTCCAGATGCTCATTTGCCAGGTGCATGCGAGAGATTTTTCTTTTCCCACGTCCGCCATCGCCTCTTGCAAGCTGTCGCAGTTGTTCTTGAAGCTTTACAGCATCACTTGGTAACACATGCCCGAGCGCCGATCCGAATTCTATGCCCAGTTTCCCAAAATACTGCTCTAACCGCATCATCTTCTTGTCCTTACTCTCGCTTTCGCGGCAATATTCTACGCCATGTGTATTGGCGACTGGAAATTTGCTTCTACCGATTGTTGTTAAGTCCTGGAAGAACTCTTTCCATTCATTCCCGAGGTGGTGAGCTCGTTTCCCTGGCAAAGCAATTTCTTGTGATGGTCTACTGAGGACATCGAAGTCGAAAAATGGCGATGACTCTTCTAAAGCGTGTAACACTCTCTTCGTGACTGCTGCCACATAGGTTCTTCTGCTTAGCATCAACTTCTGAGAGTCTTTAAGACCATCTTTCTTGCTTGTTACTGAGTCTGCAACCTGACGTTTATCTCCTTGCAACACGGTTGATTTCCGCTTTGCATCTCTGGGCCTAAACTTCAAGCGACTCTCTCCGCTTTTCCCTTGCAGTCGCTGAAATCTCCGTCGCTTCAAGGCAATCTGTTCATTTCGAATTGATTTACCTTGAGAAGCAGATGTTGTCCGCAAAGTAGAAGTACTGAGAACCGAGAGCTCATCGTCGTCTGTAGCTCTCAGCCTTTTTCCCGTGGCCAATTCTTGGGCTTCAAGTTTATGCCCAGACGAAACTATCCCATTCGTGGAAATAGGCACCACGGACGTGCCCGAGAATTTGCAGTATGGTTTCTGTTCTTCGGCAGCTGCGGTGTTCAAAAAGTCCTGCTCAGGTGCTGAAATGGGAGGAGAAGCCCTATCCTTCTTAGGGGGGGGCGCAGCAGCCACTATCCGCCTCTTTTTGTCTAGCGGAGCATCTTCAATGATGCAAGCATTGGTTTCTGCAGCGAAAGCTAGAGCTTCGGTCGCTTCGCAGCGGATTCCCATCCTGTCTCCCGGTAATTTGACATCGTTCTTGCATGATCTTGAGAACTCATTGAGGCGAATTTCGGGCAATCTTCCTAGAATCTCTGGCGCGATTCTTTGTTTGCGCTCCGTGATTGACGCGTCATTGTCAACGTTGTCATCAGTGCGGTGAGTAACGGTAGCAGAGTCAAAATCCACTCTCGTTCTATTCTTTGATGAGAGGGCTTCGCATTTGTCTGGTCGCGAATTTCCTAGTCGTATTTCTGGCAATCTTCCAAGAATCTCTGATGCGGCAAATGGCTTAGCCTGCTCAGGCATAACCAGATTGGGGCATGCGAACGGACCTACATGGAGTACTTTCGTTTGAGTTCGAGTCATTTTTGGAAGACGAATCACGCGGCATGACCACTCCCCATGCGTCCTGGTCCAAAAGCACCAAAACTGCGCTTTACCGACCAGAAGGCGCATGGCGCATCCTACAGAGATCCACTCCTGTACAAAGCTCGCTGCCGTGGAGTCAGATCCCATGCCCATCCGAAGTTCCAGTGTTCTAGACGCAGCGAGCACTGCGCCGCATTCGGGCACTTCTCCCGAGCACTCCACAAAAACGCCATGAGTTGCTTGGATAGTCTGTATTTGTCGCCGTGGAGAAGAGTGATCATTCGATGGGTCATATAGTTCAAAGCCTGACATCCAATGTTCGGATCCACGCAATGTAGTTGATCCAGCCCAGAGAGAAGTACTTGTTTTCATGTCCGCACTCAGCCCGGGGCGTGATGCGGCACGGAGATGAGCAGCGAAGACCTGTCGCGCAGGTACACCTTGAAACGCCTCAGTCACATTAAGCCGTTCTTTCAGCAACTCAATATGGCTTTTTTGCATCATACCATCTACTAGCAGGACGCCCTTGTATTCACGGGTCTCCATGATATGTGCAATGTCGTCAGCATTCGCTAGCGACAACTTGTCAAATGCTCCCAGTGGCAGAGAGGAAGCAATGATGAGTATTGTTGACGGCGATATATTTGATAGCTCGTCGGTCAAACCTTCACGGCCAGGTGGGTTTAGGTAATCAAGCCCCTTCGGCGACCAACTGCGTGACCATCTCCACAGTCTTGAAGGTGAAAGATTGGACAGAGTCGCATTTCGGTATCTTTCAAAGATAAGCGAAGACGATGGCAAAGGCGAGATAGATTGGCGTAGGGCGATAAAATTGTCGACGGCGTCTGAGAGACGAATGGTTACGGTAGACGTCATCCGAATTTGGGGGCACCGACGAAGGGCGCCTCTGCAAGAGTTCTGGCGTCCGCAGGGACTGTTTTTTTTTTCCGAAGACGAATCGATTCTGTCAGAGCTGTTGACTTCACAAAGGCTGGCACATCTCGACACAGCCTCTAGAGCGCTTGACTAACAGGGAGGAAGCCATGGTGTGAGAGCAACCGACCCAAGAGGAGGAAGTAGTAATCAAGTGTAGAGCATAGGATTCAGAAGATCTTTTCCCGCCAAAAAATAAAGACTATGCGATCAGCCTAAAAAAATCCCAGTAAGTTTATGCCCGGAGCTCCTTTTTTTGGTGACAGTAAACTGCCCGAATATGATACAGATGCGTCGCATGGTATTATCGAAGCAAATAATTCCTCCCATCGTTCGTACGGGTGGCGCTGCAGAGCGCATCACGATGTTCATCAAGAGGCTGACTCTCTACAGAACTCATCAAGAGCAGGTCAGAAGCTTTGAAGAGATCAGGTCGAGCAGAGGGCTGGTTTGCAAACAAGTGCACCATATTGGGATAGACTACGATTTGCTAATAATTCCCAGGCGAGTGAAAGACATCTCGTTCCTTTGCGAGCAGCTGTGTAGAATGTTCTCTTAGTATTGCAGTACTGACAGGGAGCTTTAGCTTTCAACGGTCTGTGACAGCTCCGTGTGTAAAAAGGGTGGCACATATATTATAGGTCCCTAATAATATAGTCCTAATAAGTCGATGAATTGATACGATGCAACAAAAAAGATTTTCAATTTGCCATGTAACGGCACAAAGTTGATTTCTATGGTTGTTTTTGCTACGTCCAGCGCGGTAACCATCGACGTTCATCATGCTGCTCCTTAGTCAATGGGAATGCATATATCCAAGGTGCCCAATACACGTATGCTGCAAACATGAAAGCCATTGCCAAGCCGCCGGCAAGTGACCTGACTTTCGGAGGAATCATGTCCATGACAACAGCAGTCAAAAGCTGGCCGTAGAATAATCCCGGGATGTAGTGGTAGAGAAAAGCTGCCCGATCTACGAGGATGTACGGTAGAAGATTGCAGAGCCAGCCACTTAACAGGAACACGCCATTGCTTCGCATCCTTAAGAATTGTGTCATGTCAAGTTTCCGTCGAATGTAGTAGCGATATCGTACAGAAAACAATGTGACCACGACGAAGAGACAGACAGACACAAGAGTGAGGTAGATGCAGACTGGATTTCCCAACAGATAAATCTGCTCTTTCAACTCCTTACTTCCATGCGTGTACTTTTTCACAAAGTACAACACGCCTCGCCAGTTCGCAATCCAGTGATACCAGTCAGATTCCCATGAGTGTCTCTTCTTGATACTGGCGTTGCTCGCAAGCATTCGTCGGTTCAAATACAGAAATAATCTCGGAAAGGAAACCCGCCTCGCCGTTGCATTGTAATGATCCGACCCGACAAGAGTCCTCTTGAAGTGCATAGGCATGAAATTGTCGTATTTGGCTCCCGTCTTCCATAATGTGTTGAACATGACATAGAACGTGGCAGTGTAAACACCTAATCCAGAAAAACCCGCACACAAACACTCCCGAAGGCTTAGAGGCATCGGTGTGAAATGCAATCCGAAGAACGATATCAAAGCAATTAGCCCTGGGGTGCCAAGTGCGGTATGCTTGATAGACAGGGCTGTGCCACACGCCAGACCGGTTAAAATTAACCACATAGTTCTTCGGTGAGTACCAGGTTCAGACCTCCACAGAAACAAGGCACAATATAATGAGAGCTGAGAGAAGAATAAAAGTTGTGAATCCATAAGGATTAAGCGCCCTTCAATTATACCTAGGAAGTCCAATAAAACTGATGTTGTGGCCACCGAGCTGCTAATTGGGGAAAGGCCCAGTTTTCGAGAGACAAGATATGTGAGCGGGACAGTACCAACGCTGAACGAGGCTGAAACAGCTCGCACAACAACATAATTCATATGAACCGGATACTCGTGACCAATCTTTTCGATCACAAAATCAGGATCCGGGCGATAGCCCAAGAAAAAGCTAACATAAGCGAGGATAAGCTTGCCGAGGGGCGGGTGAATGTCGAAAAACCCTGCGTTTGGAAATGGGATGCTTTTGTCAGATACGAATCAAGCGGCGCCATAGAATCAGATTTTCGGAGAATGCATTGATCGTACATGTGTGGGTGAGAATCCGGTCGACGAATTTAGAGAAGTGCAGCTCATCAAATACGACACTATAGAATCAATTGATGCATTTTGAGGAGAGTTGGTGAGTGGGGTTAGGGATGGGATACTGTTAGACTTTCGAGCATCAGGGCATGATAAGGCAGAAACTAAACAAATTCACTCACGCTGCTGGGTAGTCAAGGCGGTAAAAACGAGTCGCAATAGCACTGACTGTGAAGAATATCAGAATGAATGCGTCGCATGCGGCTGTTGATGATAACCTGGGTGCCGATGAGCGATGCTTGGCTGGCTTCAATAGATGATCGGCTTCGCTATTTTTTCGGCTGGAAGATGGTTCAGGATTGTGTTGCCCGACTTTCCGTTGATGTAACCCCTCCATACTTACACGCAGTAAGGGGCTCGCAGTGCCTTCTCGCATGCCTACTGGATTGAAGAAATTACTCTCGCGGGTGGGTAAGAGCTCGTAGTAACATCTGCTGTGGGAGCAACCCTCATCGAGTGACGCGACGGATGATTATTTGGGAAAGCGGGAGCGATTCGCTATATGGCGGCCGGTTATATCTCAAACGAGTCAGAAATTATCGCGCGGAGTTTTGACTCGATAGGGCAAGACGGCAGCACGGCAGCAATAAGACGAAACGTACTGAACTACCCTAGCATTACGCCACAGCAATGCACTGTACAGTGCCAGTACAGTGCAATAGCGGGCTTTCTTGCTTGATGTGGCCCAAGCGAGCAATTCTTGCAGTAATACTCGATACTCTGCATACCGGAAATAATACTCCCAATCCACTTCATTGAGTTGATCAACCAGTTTCATGTCGAAATCGCACTTGTTTTTTTAAAAAACAACTGCTCGTATCTATTATTGCCCGATACGTGTACAGTGTATTTATGCCTTGCGCCGCGGTACTGTACACGTGTATCGTATCAGAAAAGGAATTACAAATTAGGACTTCTGTGTGAACCACCTCGAAAGGCGAAACAGTGGATTATTTTTGTCATTAATTAATTAGCGCCGTAGTCGTGGACACGTGTACTCTGTATGGTGCCGCAGTAAAGCGTAGAATTGTACAGTCGCTTCCGTCAAGAAAGACTTGGGCTCGTGTGCTCCAAATGGCCACGATCTGTCTGTTTGACCTCATTCTTCTGTTTAATTGAATGTACTCATTGGTAATTGCATTGTCGCGTCCCGTTTACCCACAAACAATTAAGAATTATTCAACTCTCGGTGGCAAACGCGGGGTGAATGGAAGAGCCCGCACACGTTCACATGTACAGTCTAGCACCAGATGAGCATCTTCCCTCCACACCACAGCGTTTATTCAGTCTGACTTCTTCTTTCAGCTCCATTCTGGGACACCACCTCGTCTTTGAGCATCATCGGATCAGTGCTGGCAAACCTTGAAGTTTATTCCCCGCGAGGCTCCTGGAACGCTGTTTCGTCGGACCATCTCACCCGTGGGCGACGACATCAACTTATTTTGTCGGGATTGCTAATCGCCAACATTTGCCTTTGCTGCAAAGGCACCCGAGACCGAATTTGTACCATTGATCCTGTTCGAACAACGAGCGGATGGTATCTTTGTCCCGTCTGCTCGCTGCTGCTGTAGAGACACCTCCCGAGCTGGAGGCTTCGGCCGCCCCAGCGTTGCTGCCGACTAGGGATTGTCTCTTGCCTCCAGTGCTTCCACCGGGAGCTGTGCCGCCACGACTGCGTGCTGCGCTTGGCACTGAATCCAGCACAGTTACGCAGTTTTCATCTAAACCTCAGTCATCGACCGAAACGTCCGGTGCAGCCTTGTCTGCACCGTCTCTCGCCCGTCTTTCCAAGCCCCCACTTCCCTTACAACGTCTTCTCGAGGACTTGGGGCCAGAAGCTACGGCTTCGCGCAATATGTCTTCCCTTGCCCACACTCTTGTTCACTTCGGCCGGCCGTCAGAAGCCGCTGTCGCTTCGGCCTTGCTATTCCTTGCCACTGCAGGGCCACCTACAGAAGCGGCCGCCGTGGATAGCCATATGTTTCACCTTTTCGCAATGTTTTGTGGCGACTCGGAGAACCCTTCAGTGGGCACAAATGTTCAACATGCCGTCGCAGCGGTCTCTTCGTCTCCATCAGAATGGCGAGTTGATGTGTTAGTACACGCTGTAGTGGCAGTCGCCGCCCAGTACCAGTCGCCTCTGGATTGGCGCCTTGTAATTCGATCTTTGGATGCAGATGGATTGGAAAAGCAACTAACACAAGCTGCTTTCGTGGAAATTGCCAATGCACATATGACTGGCACGGGCGGCTCGCTAATTCCAGGAGATATCATTTTGGATGACTGGAGACATCCGGCTTCTCAAATATGTATGATATCCCATGCGCTTGCATCGCACAAATACATCAACTGGGATATTCTCGAGGCTTTTGAGGTTGCCACGAAGGAGGACATGGCGAGCCCATTATCAAGGATTGCAGTTGTTGAAAAGCTAATCGAGCTCGATGCTCGTGATTTGCTTCAGTACGCACTTCGGCAGGATCCGAACCTTGTTCTATTGTCGCTGACATGCTCAAAACCGCGTCGAAACGTAGCGTTGCAACACAAACTCACAGTGACTTTACTTGCTCCTTTAATCGCGGCCTACCCAAAGAGCGAAAAAACGTTGCGGCAAATGTGGGACGTGACCCCAACTCTCGTCGAATCAGGACTTATTTCAATGTGGAAGAAGGACCCTACAATGCTGCATCTGGTCTACATGATTGCGTCCGATCTAGGAATCCTGGATGATTTGTTGCGGGCCGTGAACTCAGTCGTCTTTTCTTTTGAACTAGCACTCCTTGCGTACAAAGAAGGCGCGGTGAACTTGGAAAAGTGGCTCACAGATTTGCTTCTGGCGCGTGGTATGAGCATAGTCTCCACAATTACAACTCAGCTAGCGGCTAAACTACAGATCAAAGATGGCCAGGAGGCCGCCCAAATGCCTCTTGATGCCGTCCGACTCATTTTTCGCTGCTTTGTGACCGTCCTGCGTAGCGATAGCAACAACACTCAGACGCAGGACATCATGGAAGGGTTCCAGGAGTTGATGCAGGCGTATGTGAGGTTGACTTTTCGATTGGCCGATCTTTCGCCGTCCCAGGATGCAAGAGACCCAACAGTTCTCGTTGGCACTGATGCAGGAGAAAAGACCCCGCCAGAAGATAGGAACCGTGTGGAGACGTCCTCTCATCCTCGTGAGTCTAGAGATGGTATTTCAGAGGCAGCATCCACTGCCGCTGCTTTGCTTCTGCCTGCGTCGGTGGGGCCAGGCAGGGCACCCAGTGGATTCCCGAAGGCGATTGAAAAGGAAGCTTCTTCGTACTTTGAGAATCTTTACATGAGAAGCTTACCGACAGGGCATGCGGTGGAGCTTTTGAGAAATTACAAGCTGTCAAACTCTGTACATGACAGACACGTCTTTTTGTGTGCGATGCATACATTGTTTGATGAATACCGTTTTTTTAAGAAGTATCCCGACCGTGAATTGGAAATCACCGGGCGTTTGTTCGGTTCCATCGTGAACGAGTCTCTTCTTGAAGGAAAATTGCAGGGATTAGCACTCACGTGCGTCATTGACGCTTTAGGAACTACAGAACCGAGTCCTGCACCCATAGGGCGGCTGGCTACGTTTGGATTATACGCGCTAGAGAGATATGTATCCCGTCTTAAGGAATGGCCGTCCTACTGCCGGAAGATTTTGAAGTTGCCGAGGCTGGCAGAGGTGAAGCCAGCTATTGCAGAGGCTGCGAAGAGGACGCTTGAAATGTACCATGGTGTCATTCCTTCTGAAGCGGAAGTGGTAATCAGATTGGGCGGGTTTGACGGAGAGCTGGCGAAGGACCAGTTACAGTCGTTTGACGGAGCTCCACCTCCGGTGACGTCAGTACGTGATCCATCAGTCGATGCAGACACAGTGCGCGCTCTTGTCTCATCCCCCGTTCTGTCTCCTCAAAGAACGCCTGTGAAGGAGTCGCTGCTAGCTTCGTCAGTAATTAAGCCGTCCCCTTCGATCACGAGCAATATGGATGGCTCACTGGCAATGTCTCCGCAAAATCTCATGGCGCTTCTTGGCATTACAGCCGAGGAGGCCAACAAAATTGTGGCTCCTGACGATGCTGTGCAAGACAAGATCGGATTTATTTTCAACAACCTTTCGGAGACTACCATGGAGGTCAAGGTGAAGGAAATGCTAGGGCTCCTTGATGCCGAATACATACCTTTTTTTTCTGTCTACGTTGTTGTGAAGAGGGCATCAATAGAGTCAAACTTTCATCGGCTATATCTTTCAATGCTGGAAGGAATGGAGCCAGAAGCACCGACGTTATTCAAGGTGGTTTACGAGACAATGTACAAGAGAGTGAAGGTCCTGTTGGCATCTGATGCCATCGTGACTAGCACTTCAGAACGCAAGGTCCTCAAGAGTCTAGGAAGTTGGATTGGCGCATTAACGCTGGGAAGGAACAAACCAGTGCTGCAGAGAGATTTAGATCTCAAAGAGCTTCTGATGGATGCCTATTCCAGAGGCCGCCTCACTGCAATCTTTCCTTTCGTTTCAAAGGTTTTAGAGGCTTCTCGAGGATCAAGAGTCTTCAAGACTACTAATCCATGGATTAGAGGCATCCTTAGTCTTATGAAAGAGATATATTCTGTCCTTGATTTGAAGCTCGGGATGCGGTTCGAACTTCGATTGCTATGCAAGAGTTTGAACGTTGATGTGAACAAGGTGACAGCTTCAGAGTTGTTGAGAAATCGCCCAGCACCGGACAAGAATAACAACCAGGACTTCAACACAAAAAAGCCGGCAAGCGCGTCACCGCTTCGTTCGCTACCTTCCCCCGCTACTTCTCCCTCTCCGGAGCTTCGTCGGGCTTATGGCCAGGTTGGCACCACCGGGAGACCAGGAATCCCTGTATTTTCTTTGGCGGATGCGCAGTCAAGCACGTCCTCAATACCCCCAATTCCAGTATCTCTGGGTCCGGCTTCATCATCGGAGCGCATGGACTTAGGAAGCAATCTCATGCCCAGCAATCTTACAATGCCTGCTGACTCCGTAGGTGACTTGTCGGGTATGCTAAAGGGCGCGTCACTCAGTTCGGCAAATCGCAGCTCCAGTCAACTCCAGCGCAGTTCGCTCCACACTACGGGTGGCGTTCCGAGTACATCAGTTCAACCCTCTGGGATATCCTCAAGACAGTCTGGTTCAATTTCTGCATCAGACAGCACGGTGATTCCTAATCTCGCGAACTACATTACGATTAGCCCATCGCTAGTCGTGTTCCAGCAGAATCCAAGTCTGAAGCGCTTGCTCCCTCTAGCTATAGACCGGGCAATCCGAGAGATAATTCAGCCAGTTGTCGAGAGAAGCTGTGCGATCGCTTTTCTGACAACGAAAGAGTTAACTCTTAAGGACTTTGCCAACGAACCTGATCTTGGGAAAGTGAGGAAAGCTGCACTGCAGATGGTTCAACAACTGGCCGGTTCATTGGCTCTAGTGACATCGAAGGAACCCCTTCGAGTTTCCATGGGGAATCAACTCCGCACAATGCTCAACCCAGTGGTGCCGGAGCAAAATCTTATCGAACAAACATCACAGGTCATATGCGCGGCGAACCTTGAAGTTGGTTGTGCTATTATTGAAAGACACGCCAAAGAGAAGGCCGCACGAGACCTGAATGAAAAGATTGCGCCCGCTATTGCAGCTCGTCGTCCGCAGCATTCCTCATACAGTCATCGGATACCATTGGGGCCGGAAGTTCTTCGAGTTTACGATGAATTTGGGCGCTTGCCTCGAATGGGTGCCACCCCCTCCCAGCATCCGAGCACAGCGCAGACTCCCCGTCCACAGCCAGTGCGACCGGCGCAGCCCAACACAGCTCCTTCTCATCTCTCAATGCCATCAAGTCACCGCGCGGATGGTGGGAATATTGCGTTGCCTGATAGTCGAGCCAATGGTTCAGTACCAGACGAGAAGTTTTCTGACGCTCCCAGTGCAATCGCTTATCCTGGAACAAGACCAACGGGACCTTCCAACTCAGTAGCGGATACCAACGGCCAAGGAGTGACGACAGGAAGGAGAACTGCCTCGGTCTCGGTTCCGGCGAAGGAGAAGCGCGACTCCTTCACTTTAGTTGGGACTTCCCTTCCGGTCATGGCCGGCTTCTCAGAGCTGTCCAATGCACTGACAGCTGCTGCAGGAATAGGGAATGCCGGAAGTGCAACACACTTACATGGCACGCATGCGGCTGGCTTGCAAGGTATGTCTCTAACTGGGGAACCCGAATCTCTTTCCATCCAACAGGTGCTTGAGCGATTCAATGGAATTTATCCTCAATTGACTGGTCGCATATTGGAGGCTGTGGCTGCGGCCGGAAACAAAGCGGTGGCATTGGGGGACCTTTCCTTGGATCATGAAATTCACCAGTTATGGGTTCAAATTCCTGCAGCCGTCAAGAGATCAGAAACAGCAGACGAGGCGGGCATGGCTGTCGCCCAGAAGGTGTTTAAACATCTCTACGAAGGGGATTCGACACTTTATCGTGAAGTGCATGTCCTTATTTTGGAAGGCCTTCGGGAGAGCTGCCGCCGTCTATCGAAGGAGCTTGTTTCATGGCTTGCATATTCGGAAGAACGCAAGAAGTTGCATAGGGAATGCATTGTTGCTCTGCTCAAGCCAGGTTCACTGCTTAATATCACAAACTACGACGAGCTTCTCGCAAAGACGATTGACAACGGGAGAAACAAGAATGCGTTGGAGTTTGCATGCTTTCTGGTTAAGCGTGCTGTCATTGACGAACCTCTAGCGACGGCAGCAGAACTGTACTTGACGCTTGAGACTATGAGCAAAGTCGGCCGCCGTGACAACCCAAGCCTTGAGGAAGCCCCTGACGGCCTCGTTCAATTGGTCGATACTAGTCGGAAAGTAGCACATCAGCATTCTGCGGCAAATTCTACAACGGGGTCTGCCAACGACAATTACTCGAATTCCTCGAAGCATCTCGTACTTCATCAAAACCAACAGCAAAAGGAAGCTATCGCTACAGATCCCGTGGGGATGAGGGAGGCGATTGCCATGTGCTTGACAGATTGGCAGCGAATTTTGGAGTCTGATGCCTCTCGTCGGCCGGTTTCGGAACGTGTTGTGGTTACATTTCTTGGACACGTGCGAACGAATTTCATGAGCACTGATGAATTACGCAAGAGGTTTAGTAGAATCACTATTGAGCTCGTCTGTTCTGTAACGGCCCGTGCTCTCCGCTCTCCTGCGTCTGGCGTTCCTGGAGATTTGGCCTCCGCTCCATATTCTGCGGTCGACGCTGTTGTCCCTTTTATAGTCGCTTTATGCCAGTCAGACTCAGTTAATGTATCAGATACTATTTCTCGCGAGGTCTACACCTTGACTCAGTTTTTAACAGCTGTTGTGAAAGACCTTCTGAAGACTTCAGTTGGAGCAGATCTCCGTCCACATTTCAGACTTCTGTCGGGGCTCATAGCAGACCTTGCAGCAAGAACTAGTTCCTCTGAGGGAGCTGGACTTGGCAATGGAACTGCGTCAGAGTCTGAAAGGAGTTTTTCTGCTTCAGACCTTGGGTTGAAAATACTTTCTAGCAGGTCCGAGGCTATGCACTTTCTGGACGAAAAGAATGGAGGCCTACTGCGCGTCGTACAGAACGCTGGCTTTGTGATTCCTCGTGAGAGAGGCTGCAAAATGGCCAACCCCCAGGTTCATGCTGCAATCGTTGGGGCGTTGAGTGCGTGCTCCCCGTTAGTGATCCCTGGTTTCTCCTTTTCATGGCTGCAACTTTCTTCTAACAAAGAAGTAATGCCGAGGCTATTAATGGATCCTACTTCCCATGGTGGCAACATGTATCTTCACTTGCTCAACACCATGTTACGGTTTTTGTCGGAATATTTGAAGGATCCTCTAGACTCTCTTTCTGAAGGGATCCGAACCTTGTACAAGGGCGTTCTTCGTGTTTTTCTTGTTCTCCTACACGACTTTCCAGAATTCCTTTGTGATTATCACATGGCGATTGTTGACGTGATTCCTCACTGCTGCGTACAGCTTCGAAACATTGTCTTATCGTCATTTCCGAAGAGCATGCGTCTGCCAGATCCATTTCTCCCAGAGCTTAAGGTGGATCAGCTTCCTGCGATGGCGTCAAAGCCGCGGATTTTGACAGATTTCAAGAAAAGTCTGGACGAGGGCGGGCTTTTAACAGTATTGGAGAACTACCTTCGAGATCCTGGATTACGAAGAGGGTCTAAGCCGCCTCTCCTGAAGTCGTACTTCGTAATGACAGATGGCGAATCTGGTGAAACAAGGTATAGCATCCCTACAATCGGTGCATTTGTCTTGTATGTAGGGCAGGTCGCAATCGGGCGCTTGTCACCAGGGACTACTGCTGTAATGGATGGACCAGTAACGGACTGGATACAATCGCTCATACAAGAACTTGATCCTGAGGGCCAGTATCACTTGTTCAATGCAATTGTGAATCAGATTCGGTACCCAAATTGTCACACACTATACTACAGCCGGTTGATTTTGTACTTATTCCTCGGGTCGAGCGAAGACTCTGTGAAAGAACAGATCACTCGAGTTCTTGTGGAACGATTAATTGCTAGTCGCCCGCATCCGTGGGGACTTCTTGTTACCTTTGTTGAGCTTGTGAAGAATTCAGTGTACAACTTTTGGAGACAAGATTTCGTCAGATGCGCCCCAGAAATTGAAGAACTTTTCGAGAGTGTAGCGAAGGTGTGTATCGGGCCCGCGATTCAAACTCAAAATAGTCGATCAGCAGTCAACAGTGCATTCGACACCTTGTCAATGCCAAAAGTGAATTGAGTTGTGTAAAATTGTAGTCAATATGAGTAGGGGAAGGGTTGCTAAGCTCGTGTCAAATGATTAACATTACGCGGAGCTATGAAGTTCATCTGTTGTACAATTGCAATAAAAGCGTTTCTATGAGGTTTACGACTAGCTACTGGTGGAAAGCACTAGCGGAGTCATTGCACGTATGTGTGGTGACTAAGCAAACTAATTCTTCAGTCGACTGCTGCAATCGCACACATTGGCTATCGTCTTATAGCAGAGATGTGTAGGCCCACACGCCCATGTAGAGGTCACGACGTAGAGTCCTCCACTAGAGGGCTAGATGGGGCATCGGGATCTGGGCCGGAGACTGCACCATCGGACGTCGTGTCGTCTACCGCTTCATTTCCTTGACTTTCATGAGATGGATCGTCCGGCAGGACAGAAACGGCCTGCTCCGCGGCCGGAACAATGTACTCTTTCGCGGGACCGGAATACTTGGTGAGCGCAGTGATAACACATGTGAGAACTGCAAGAGAAATACCACCAACGAATTTGGCCTTCTTGTAGATCTCTGCTTCGCCGGTGCCTTGCACTTCTCTTTCTCTCCTCTCAAATCTTGTCTTTATCTTGCCACCAGCAACCTTAAAGACTTCGACGACACGAGTCTGTGGCTTCGGCAGTTGACCGTCAGGTTGGTCATCATAGTGGATGCTGAGAAGGCCTTCGGCTTGACGTAGCGCAGCCATGGCGAGCATGGCGACAAACACGTAAAGCGCGTTCCAGAACTGGACGGCGGCGGAACGCAGAGCCTTGCCCTCGTCGGTAGTAAGTGTTTTATGGGCTGCCGTGAGACTGCCATCGACATGTGTCAAAACTACGTCAGCAGTGTTGGCTGTGCGAGACACGGCAGGCTCCGCAAAAGAAGGGACTCCCTGGCGGGCGCGGCGGACAATATTTGTTGTATAGGCCTTTTGTGCAAGGCTTCGCAAAGGCCCTTCAGAAGAGCAATCGTCAGCTGTATGCGGAGCGGATTCTGGGGCCGGAGCGGACTGAGGTGGGGAAGGCCACGGGGCTGGTGCGGCGGTTTCGGCAGCAGACATATTGCGCAAGAGTTGAGGGTTGTTGGTTTGGGATTCGAACAGTGGCGGAAGCGGGTTCTGTAGAGGAGGAGCAAGGTTGATGAGAAGGAGGTCGTGAGTTAGTCCGGGCACAAATGGAATGGGAGAAATCGAGTTGATAAGGAGAGCTCACGGGAAATGTGGATGGAGCTAAGACTGACCGGACAGGGGTAGAAGTAGACATTGCCGTCTCGTAAGGCAGAGGATTGAGGGGGGTGCCCAATTGGACAGCGCATCGTTTCGGGTGCAATGGGATGTGGAAGACGGCAAGTTGATTTACGTTGTGGCCCAGTGAAAGTGCGCTAGAGGGAACATTGCTGTTAATACAGGGCTCTAGCGCCATAATTGGTTGTTATGGACGAATCCGGATTGAAAGATGCAAAAAAATTCACGATGCATTCGTTGCGGGGATAACCATTCCGCCGCCCTGCCATCACCATATCCCGATACGGAATCTCAGCTACCATCCATGCGAGATCTGTTGTGGTGACGATTGCGGGCATTCATACTCGCATACCTGCAGAACCGGTAACGCTCCTGCACCCTTCATCCAAGCAGTCAACAAGACTCGATCGGCGACGCCGCCCGGACCGCGCGGCGATGGGTGGCGCACCTTCAAAGCCCATGCCTCGTTCGGAGATGCAAGGGTCCGTGACGGCGTGCGCGTCCAAGAGCGGCGGCGAGTGCCGACGGGTGTGCGTTGGGGTTGCCACGAGCGAGCGTTTGGTTAAGCGGGCTTGCGCCGTCGGCGATCGCAAGTCCAAACGGGCGGCCTGCGTCGACGCATGTGCGTGTGCGTGCAGTGAGGTTTTGCACGTCCCTATCGCCAATGGCTTGGGCAAATGGTGGCGAGCAAACCAACTTGCTAGCAGCTGCAGGCGCGATTGTGTGCCAGCTTGCGATCAGCCGGAGCGTGTTGCGAGGAGTCAGTTCAGTGCGCCGATTTGAAGATGCCGCACGGACCATTCGCCATTCGTCAGGAGGAGAGCTTACAGCTGGCTTGCAACTTTTTCGAGGGGGAAGCCATGTTTGCGTGTATGGCGCTGCATTTTGGAAACGGCTAGTGTCTACTAGAGCTAGGAGAACGACATGTAAACTCACAGATCCTGGCGGAGTGAGAGAAGGTGCGGTAGTCAGTGCGCTCGTTCAAGTCACGCGCTGTACAGTAGATTAGTGTGCGTCCTGGACAGTCATCACTTAAGTAATAATACGCATAAAGGGTGTGCGCAGTGTTAGAGTGGACTGACCAGCGGAGGCAGAACAGTCGCTATGAAGGCCTAGAGTAGTGCGTGGAAAATGAAAAAGTGAGTTGTAATCAGGATGGCTGATGTCTTTGCTGGCCACTCTCTGCACTGGGACTGCTTCCTCGGATTCTAGAACTGGAAGGTATTTAAATTGAGGTTAAATTTCATATGCAAGTATTAATATCGGTGAAGGGACACACGTGAGCAATAGGGCAAGTGGTTTTGGATTGTGCATGAAAATTATGGCTGCTATAGACAGCAGCCAACATAGGCCCTCAAATGGGCAGCCTAAACTGAGCTGTCAGGCCGTTCTCTGTTGTATACTGTATTATGCAATTATTATTCACGCCTCTGGGTTGCAGCCCCTGGTAAAATTTCCAGAAATGTGACTACAATCAATGCTACGGGACCGCTCCCCGGCGCCAACACGAAAACCCAATCCCCGCATTTTCCGCCCTTTCTGTTCGACAACGAAAACCACTCTCAGTTCATGTCCACCAACATACATTCCATTTGTCATACAATCACTCCCTGGCGCGCCCTGCTCTATCTACCTTTTTCCTCAACTCTTATCCCGATTCCGCCTGCTCTCTCCTGCCTTAATGACAACCTCCCCCTCACATAACTGCTCCACACCTCCATTTTCCGTTTCACCCGCGTTCCTCTTTTGAAGACCGGTTGCTCACCAAGCCCTCACTTTGCGACACTCACAACATCCTCTTTCGGATACGCTTAAGTTGCCTCACTACTGGTCTGAAAACAAATCACACGTTTCATCTATCCACCGATAGATGCCGAGAGACCAACCTCCGCGCAAGCTCATGCCGCGGGACGATATTTAACAACGCTCTCGTCGAAGTTGCCTTTCCGTCTTTCTTAACTGCCGCGGTCTCTTTCCAGCGTGTTGCCGGTCTCCCGGTCCACATGCGGTGGCCAACTCTATCAACCACTGTCTTTGCGGCTGGCAGCCATGGCCGCTCCTACTTTTTCCGCCTTGTCCAATGGCTCACAGGCCTCTCCGTCTCAACCGTCATCCTCCTGCTCATCGCATTCATCACAACTATCATTCTTCGTCGCAAAGGATATGGTGTTCGTCTAGGCCTCGCTTGTCTCATTATCTATGCTCGCCCAGGGTCAAGGCGCTTTCCTGATGGATGTGAAGTTCGCATCTCCACCAGATTTATTGGCTTCTTTTTCGGCGGATGTCGAGGCCCGTGGTTGGATATTTATGCAGAGAGATTTAACATGCGTCTGCGTCCGTCTCTTCCAGCTTCTTCCTCATCTGCAATGTCCTGGCAGTCCATTTCGCTGTCTAACTCTGGCATCCCCTTGCCTCTCCGCCGTGTCCTTCGCGCGCTACAATCTCTTGTTTTCGTAGCGGGCATGGCAGCAGTGGAGCGCAATTATTGGTCGACACTCTTCCGCAACATCGTCACCCGTCTTTTTGCCTTCATCATCCGTGGCCTGCGCGTTCGTGTCGTCAAATTTCGCATCTGGAAGGACGGCGGCTCGTGGGAGTGCAAAGCGGAGCACTTCATTCTTCAAGGGCGTGCGAACGGTATCTTCGGCTCTCGATACTCGCTCTCTGTCAACGAGTTTTACGCCAACGTTTGCAAAGCTCCAGTCAGCGATTCTCATTTTTATACTCCTATCGAGGCCTCTTTCAAACTTCGCCATGGTATAGAAGTCATTGCATTCTTAACGCCTCGCTTCTTCACTCTTTTGCGACCACGTCGGATGGCCATCATGGACGACTTGCGAATATCTCTCAATGTGCGCGAAGTATCCTGTACCGCTCCTCGCGTTCTGGATGCTTCTATTTCTCAGATTGCTATGGAGCTAACGCCCGGGTACTCGCGAGGACTACGCGCAAAACTGCCTCCTTCAGCCCCTGCAACGAAGTATCCGCGAAAACCAAGTATCTTACGGTACTGGGAGGGAAACGGGGAGGTTAAAGGATTTGCGATTCGGTTCACTGCCCCAGTTGCTAGACAGCTCAGCGAAGCTTCCACCAGACTGACCGGCATGTCCCTACCGCAATCGGTTTCTGAGGCGTTCAAACCGAAGACGTCGCAATTGAAATCGACAGAAGCTTCGGAGAACGGAGTGTTTGCCCGCTTTGAGAGCGTGGAGGTTACAGCTTATGGAAAGGCTGCAGATGAAAGGCATGAGGCCATGGCACATGCAGCTATCAATGTTCGCGGTTGCAGCGCGGGAAGTATTGCAGTTGATGCGCTTTCTGTACAACTTTATGAAGCAACAGCCGCTCATGGGGATATGTCGAGCAAGGTTGAAACTTCTCATGCATCTGAACACGTCGAGTCTTCCGAAGGAATCGATAAAATTGTGGCGGCAAGGCCAGAGGCTTTGCTGTGGATTGAAGATGTCTCCGCCGCACTTGATATCAACTGTTCGAAGCGGCACTCGATGCGAGTTGACATCGCAGGCAACGGTGGAGTTGTGGCTATTGAGCCGTTGGGCTTAGTCACACTTGTACAAGATCTCGCAAGTTTTGCATCAAGCTATATATCTCCACATCCGATACGGCCACGATGGACCACAAGCACAGACACAGAGAGCACCACATCCCTTGCCCGAACTTCTAGTGGTAGCAGCTTGCAAAGTTCCGACGACGAGTCGACTTCTTTGCGATTGGTTTCTGATCTACGGCATTGGACTGCGGTTGTACTAGGTCATGGGCCGATCGGTGATGGTGATACAATGGCCATCGTATTATCGAGTCAGAGTATTGCGGTTCCACAACTAGACTTTTTCGGGGGCACCAGCGCACGAATTCATGGTGTCGTGAATAACGTGGAGCTCCAACATTGGAGTCAATGGGCGCGAACAACGAACCTGGTATGCAAAGAGGCGATGTTTGATATTCATCCAAACGCGGGACAGAACAAAGCCATCAGCCTAACAGATACTTGCATTAATTGGGATCTCGATGTTCAATCTGGTCTAGAGAGTTTGCCTGGATTGTTTGCATCATTGAAAAAGCTTAAGTCGTTGGTAGGAATGTTGAGAATCTCGCCAGATTCCGACAGAGATGATATTGCTGTGACTATGCCACAAACTCTCTCTCGTATGGACCTAGAGAGAGTTCATGTGCCAGAATCGGAGCGAAGAGAGCGTCGCAAAAGAAAACATCAGAAGCTCATGAACGCTATGAGCAAATGGGAAGTGAACGCAACTAACATTTCCATTACGGCCTCTTTTCCAGACGGGCCGAACATCGGTATTACTGCAGGAGAGCTTCCAGTGTTCTGCCTCAGTGCGGAAACATACGTTGGTCTTCATGTAGTTCTGAAGATGCAGGACCGGAAGTGTATTTATGGGTCAGAGCTTCGTTTAGACTCTCCTTTGCATACCATGAACAGAAATATCGAAAAGAGAAGACTTGGGATAGAGGTCCATGGTTTGCGCCTAATGCTTTTGCACGACTTTCAATTTGGTCAAGTACTTCAGGATTGGCTTTTACGATTTCGTACAGTTTTGAAAGTCAGTCGTGAAGCACGTCTCCGAAGACGAGGGATTCCTATAGATAAGGTTCGTCGACGCCCGCTATTCGACATACGGTTTACTGCGAAAGATGTGGAAGTTTACATTGAAGACCACCCTCTGGGAGGCTTCCTCACTCGCATGCTGCCATTGTTCCAAGACGAAACAAGGGAAAGACTTGTGCGTGAACAATTAATGGCAGTTCGTATCCAGCAGCTTGAGAGAATTGCTCGAGCTGAAATTGCCGGTACGGCTCAGCGCTGTGTTGATGCCTTGAAGAAGAACGATTCACAGATATGGTTCGATCGCGTTCGAAAACTGAAAGATTCGACTCCCGCGAAATGTATTGCGAATGGGCACCTGCCCCCCTTGGAATTTGCGCCACTAGCTACTTTTGTGGCTGCAAGTCTTTCTTTTGATATCACTATGGACGACGCCGTGAGGGAGCAGGGAAGCATAGAAAGCATTCGACGCTTGAAGATGCTAGATGACTATGAGCTTGGTCTAAAGAAGCACAACAAGACACGCCAACACGATTCCGATGCTTGGAATTCCATTGGTTTTAGAGCTGTGCAGTTTGATGCTAGCGGAGTGCGTTTACGTTTTCGGGATTATCCTGTAGCATTTGTGGTAATCGATCGGATGTACTTCGACAAAACTGTTATTGGACAAGCTGTACAAGCAACACTGGCCCCGTATGTGGCAGAGGCAACTGTGGCTATCGGGCGACGTCGTCTCGTTAAAATCGTGAAAGGCTTAGGTTCAACAAAGACATTTGCAGATATCCACCTCATAATTGATACGCTTCAATGTGGATATAACCCATCCTTTCTCGGTGCAATAGGTGACTTCGGAAGGGGCGTTTCCCGATTCTTTGCAGGTGGCAAGAATCCTTCCCCCAGAATTCCATGGTTCGACACGCTGCGAGTGAACATGCATGGGCGAATGAGGCTAACTGCCAAAAAGCTGAAAGGGCATCTATCGAGCTCGGTCTCTCCATACTCAATGACGAAGCATTTTGTTGATATAGAAGCTGATAACTTTGAGATGTTGACCTCAAGGCTTGAATCTACGACAGAAGACCCGTTTCCAATTTCATGGAAGATGCAAAACTGGTATTTGCGTCCCTCTAGTTTCGACAAGAACTTCAGGAGCAAATTAGTTTTCGATTTCGTCCGCGTCGGTCTGAAACCTACAATTTCAGTATTGGGTGGCGACCCGCAGGATCATTATTTCATTCCGTTTCCGAGCAGAGAAGACGTCTCGCAAGGAGGGCCAGGCATCGGGAAAGGTTCCGCAACTCTACTATTCGCAAATGACCCCGTTCAAGTCGCTCCTAACGGATTCGGGGGGTTTACGACATGGATGACGGGATTACATGAGATTCCTGGCGTTGATTCTTTCAAGGACTATAAAACTCATACAATGATCTTAGGAGTTGACTTGTGCATAACTCATTCGAAGTGTGATAAGTCTCCTTTTGATGAGATGGAAAGCTGCAGCGCAGAAAACGCCAACTTGTTCGGCTCGTTTTCAGAACCGGGGTCTTCGGTTCTGCACTCTGATGCCGTATCGACTTTGATCAAAGTTGTGAAGAAGTTTGTTCGAAGGCCAATATCATGTCGGTTGGCACCACGTCGTGCCGCGAAAGTGCGCAGGCCTCCAAGCCCCACAGGTCTTTCAAGCACATTAGTCGGTTTAGATTTTACAATTGACGCAAAGAACTTGAAACTTGCGTTGTACAACAATTTGGAACCTGGCCATGGATTATTCCTCTCCGTATCTAGTCTTACAGGAGAGCTCAGGAAGCGAACCAAGATTCAAAGACTGGAGGGCAGAAACGTGAAAAGGACATCAAAGCTCACCAAACGGCGATTACAGGTAGTCGATATTTACTCGAGCATCCGGGTCCCTGGACTGGATATGGCTGTGGATTCAGATGATACCGGCAAACTGCTAACGGTAGACAAAGTCTGGCTTTCTGATGATTTGGCTATGGGACCGAATTGCGGTTCGTCGTCCATGAGCAAGGGGACAAGCCACCTGAATAGTCCCACACGAAATTGCCCGGTTTCTGGATTTGGAAGTGACGACCTTGAACATTCACCATTCTACACTTTTTCGGCGACTCATCCATTTCAGCGGGGGACGAGGCTTGATAAACAGCTACACGACAAGCAGCTTCGTGTTGATCGTGTGCGGCTAATCTGGTCACCCGTCAGACGGGTATCTATGTCTGCATGGCCTGATGCATTCAAGGAGAAGTCGTTTGCTATGAAAGCTCCAAAAGTTGATTTTACGCAAGAGACGAGCGTAGAGCCTGCCAAGACGTCTCCATTTGCAAAGGTAGAAACAGGCGAGGAGGAACAAGGCGGTTCTCGGAAGTTGTCGGACGGCGATTACATTTCTAACCTGGATATTTCGGACCCGTCTCCTTTTACCTCAGATAGTAAGATCCATACCAAGCAAAAAACCGCGAGGGACATGCGAAGGTCACGGACAAGCAGTGAATACGCCTACCTAGCAAGCGAATTATCAAGTCCAAGCACCCAACGCGGTGATGCAGATCCACTTTCACCCCCGCTGCTTTCCATGCCAAGATCGCGAGTCCCGGCATGGAGACGTCCAATGGGAACAATGATTGACCTTCTTTCACCCCGAGATTCTGAATCGTCTGAGTCTCGTTGTCGGCTCAATGATTGCAACATTGACGGTTTGGCATGCGGTAGCATTGAGGTACTCAAGACAGCACCAAAGGTCGTTCTGCACATTAATGATTGTCAGGTTGCATTTGGTTCTCCTGAAACTAGTGGAATGGTCTTTTTAACCTCACGAGCTGTCCGTGTTGGCATTATTGACAAGGAGCTTCGGAAGAATATGCAACTCGGGGAGACAAATGAGGAATGGTCCGCACGCGAATACCGTGTTCATCTGAATGAAGCAAACCTCTTTTCGAGAAGTGCATCGTCTGGAGAGTTTGACTTCAGCGGGAAACAGTGGGTTGACCCAATGCGATCAAAAGCGGACTCTCTGGCACTTGTGACGAGACGTCCTATATCTATGGATTTGATGTACATATCTTCCTCGAGCACTCCACGGGAAAATGATGAGGGCCACGGAGATGATCACATCCTGAGACCGTCTCTCTTGTATATTAACATTCCTGACATTACCATGTCTACCAATGCCGATGAGTTCCACGCTGTCGCAGACGTTATCCGAAAAGTCTTAATGCAGAGTATGCGCTCTTCTGAGGTTGTGAACGAAGAACTTTCAAAGCTGCGGTTCAAGCTACAACTTGCTGGTGGGAAAGTGTCGTCTGAAGAATTAGATGACTTTATGCGCACACTGAATAACGTCACAAAGCAATTCTTGTACGCTGGAGATACTTTTCAACAACATCTAGTTGATAATTTGATATTGCCAGGAGAAAAATCATTTTCGGACACTATGCTACGGTACAAGGCAAAGGCCAAAGCGGTGGCTACTTTCATGCGCCAGGACCAGAAAGCCAGCGCGACCGACATTCAGTATCCGACGATGTATGTTTCCTACTCATTCGACAGGTGTTCATGGGAACTTAGAGAGACGTACAAGGAGATGCATAGAGTCACAGAGCATCCATTCGTTGAACTCACGTTAGACGATCTAGTATGTCGCCATATCTTCTACATCGGAAGAGGGAGCTCTACGGAAATGACATTCGGAAACATTAGTGCTCAGAACAAAATCAAGAGCAGTTACTTCAAGCGTATCCTGGAACCAGCCGCGGCTGGTGTAGATCGGAAGAGCAGTCGAATCAAAGCATCAGATGGGGCTCCAGTCGCTTTTCGATGGTATTCAACTCAAGAAGACCGTGTCGGTGGCATCCCCGTGTACAACCTCCTGACAATTCAAGTTGCCCCAATGAGTGCACATCTGACCAGAAAGCTATGGACTAGCGTTTCCGGTTTCATTTTCTCAGCCCGATCGAAGCCTGGACCAGATGATGACAACGCCATAGATGCGAAGAGCCCAGCATTCTCGAGGACTTTATCCCGAAGTAATATGAGTTCTCCGAACTTGAGTACCGGAACTGACACGAGTTCTGGTGCTATTCCACTGGTGACGAAAGCCCCGTCGAAGATGGACGACGTTAGCCAAATGGCCCGACGTGGGGAATCGAGCATGCTTTTTAAATACATATTCATTGATGCCTTCGAACTTACTGCGTCATACAAGAACAAAGAGAATCCAACACGAGGGGTTCTAGACTTTTTTGACTTGTTCGTTACGACGCCAAGCTTTAGCTATTCGAGCCAACTTTGGACGTGGAGAACATTTTCGACGCAGATTCGCAAGGACCTTGTTATGACGTTTGCTCGACGAGGTGTCTCCAACCTGGCTCTGAGCAAGCTGCTGCCGCCATACTATAGAGCTCGCCGAAAACTGATGCAGAGTGCGGGCACTGTAAAAGAGAGCTTGCAATACCTTGTACCCTCCACATCCATGACAGCTCAAGCCAGCTCGCAGGGTCAGGCCGATGTTCAAGAAGAAGATGTACCGGATCCGGAAGAAGTTCAGGGGAACAAAGATAGCACACAGGGCATATCCAATGGAGATCATTCCTCTAGTGGCTTTGAGGAAGACGAGGAGGAAGATCGGCAGGCAAAGATTGATGCGGCTCTAGAAGATATCTTAACAGACAGACAACAACGAGAGCAGGCGGTCTTGAGAGCATTGTATGGGGAACAACAAACCCCAGGGACTACTGTACGAGATGGAAGGAAAAGTAAGAATGGAAGTCGGTCGATGACTGCAAGCGAGTCAAGCGGTGAAAGCATGTCATACAGACGGCGCCGCGAACATACACCACCCCTCCCGATGCCTACAACAACGGGTGGGAACGGGACGATGTCAAGCACTTACCACAGCAGTCGCGAAGAAGAAGGTTTGGTATGGCCGCAAGCCCCGAAAGTATCACTATTTAGTCGATTCCGACGCAGAGCGAACGATATCACGACTACGTTGATATCAGAGCTGGATGAACATCGGATCGACTAATCTGCCGGCGCAAACACGGCATTTGAGCTACCTCAAGTTGTTTATGTATTGTAAGAAACGTGTGAAACATATATTTTGTAAAGACCTGTACCGCTGCACGCCCTATATTAAAAGAGTCTGTCCCGTCAAAACAGCCTTTTCCTGCTTGGTTGTAGTGTCGCCCTCGCTCTTTGGCAATGAGCATTTCAACTTGACAGAGACCCAAGTCATCGTAACTTCGCTGCACATTCTCCGGTCACGTCATAGGGTAGTCTGTGGCGCTGGTTGAAGAAATATCTGCGGTTTGGGAGGCATGGGAGCCCAAAAATTCCGAAGAATTTAGGGCTGCGGGCGCACGAGACAACACTATTCAAACGTGGCAAATTTGCAGCTTTCGTATGCTTTGCAAAGCGATATTTCCCCGCCTTGTTGATCGCAACTGTCTCATTTCGTCTGTCCCACCCCACCCCCCGACTTTCCGTACATATCTACCTTCCGTACATATCTACCACTCGTCGGCAGCGACCCACTCCTTCCGTTTCCGGTAGACACCCCAACCCCGTCAGCGGCCATCCCCAGCCGGATACCGAACTTCGGGACAGCCGCGTGCATGCCGGCAACCCGTCACCATGCCCCCGTCCGATGACATCATCGAGCTAAACGTAGGCGGCGTCCCCTTCCACACATCTACCTCCACCCTGTGCAATTCCCGTTCCCAGGGCTCCATGCTATGTGCTCTGGCGTGTACAGACCTTCCGTCCTTCAGGGATAGACACGGTCGCATTTTCATTGACCGCGACGGTGCCCGCTTCAGAGTCGTCCTCAACTTTCTTCGCAACGGCACCGTCCATGTCGTCAACGGCCTCGTTCCCTGCCCAGAGACTGGCGGAAGTGTCGCCCTTACCGCGCTGCTAGAGGAGGCCATGTTCTTCGCTCTGGCTGGCCTCGAACGCGCCGTTAGGGAGCACCTTGACCGTATCGAGTTGGAGGAGAGCCTCGAGATGATGGACGCTGACTCCACGAAGCAATCCCAGGAGTCGGTGTCGGTGTCGGTCTCTAAGAGTGACGTCGGAAGCCCGACTTCCGGGCGCCAAGCAGAGAAAAACGGCGTCTTTGGCAAGAGCGCCCCTCTCGAAACGGTTGGCGATTACCAATTCACGTTGGACGCCGAATTTTAAGATATTACCCTCCCCAACGCCAGAACATTTAGTAGAACAATCGCAGATGTAGATAGGTTGGAATGTCGTCGGGCGTAGCGGTGGGCCCCCCAAGAGGCGAGTGCCATGACGCTTGGACTCGGAGCACGGTTCCTCACCGCGCTGGAAACGATTTCTTCCGACACCGTCGAGATCAAGAGTGGCCGCCGCTTCTACAACCTATCAGTGTTTCCCGACAACGCCCTACTTGTATTAAAGTAAGCGTCCGAGGAATGGGAAACAGCTCGGTTTCGCGCTAATGAGAGTCCCTGAGCTTTTGCGATTATCAATTGATTGCCTTCGAATTCATTCCGGTCACGGATGCCTTTTGTCACGGTGTTATGACGTCATCCTCAGCCAGATAACGTATTTGGAGCGCATCTGACCGCCGCCCTTCCTAATCGACCTCCTCGACCGACGGTATTTTGGGTCGCTCCGTTGAATCGCTCCGCGCCCGTGCCCGCTGCGGTCAGGCGAATTAGTCTCAGTTTCCACCCAATCTTCCCACATTCAACATCCAGATTGAACAACCCAAAACCTTTGCCCACGAGCAGTCCCCACCCTAAGCCATGAGGTTCTTCATCTACCTATGCTTCGCCCTCATCTTACCAATCGCATGTGGTTCGACCTGGCGCCGCACTGGTATCGGTCGGGTCGTGCATGCATTCTCGCACGAATCTGGAATAATCGTTGTTTCGGAGCTTGGTATAATCGCCCATCTAAATGGGGATGACGGTTCTATAAAATGGCGCTCTGCGCCACCTCCACACGGCGTACGTTTACTCTCAGTTGATATCGCCCCAAAAACTTCACGTGGAACCCTCGTGCTATTTACAGCCTCCGATGAGAAAGTTACCGCATACGTCATTGGGGAAACGAAGCCCTTGTGGCAGAGGCATGCTTGCAACTTGCGATCTTGCAACGAGCCATCTGGGCTTGTGGATATGTGCGACGGTCGAACGCTTTCCATAGATATTGCGACTGGCGAAGTCAAGAGTCTAACTGAGGGACAGCAAGGCGCCTGCTCTTCAAAAGAGACAAATGCTTGGACCTCAGAGGATGCCGTGTGGTCAGCAGATACTCACATATCCATGGAATTGGGGCAAGTCCGGTCATTTACTGATGGGCGACTTACATTGTCCCGAGGCAACAAAGTAATCTGGTTGAGGGAGGAGGGTCTTTCCCATATTGCTGAATCCGCACTTTATACACCAGAAAACGGAAACAGCAGGTCGTCGGTTCTTGTCGCAAGATCGGAATTCGGTGTTGTGTACGGACTGGATGCAGGCAGTTCAGGTCAAGTTCTGTGGAAGTGTAGTCTTGAAAACAAATGTAGGTTGGTCACAGGCCATTCAGATCTCGCTGTGGTGGTGTGCGGGAACGATGCAACTAGTGTTCGTGCTTTCCGCGTCCAAAATGGTGACCTAGTTTTGCAAGAAACGATTGAAGGTTTTGTCGCAGTCCAGGTACTGATTGAAAGAACCCGTTGTAGGGACAAGGACCAGGTTTATGTGCGAATGCTAAGTTCTGAAGGTGAAGAGATAACCAGTTCAAGCTCCTCAGGGCGCTCTGTCTCAGAGCGAACCCAAGATCGCGGCTGGTTGTCCTTAGATGCAACTAGAAGTGAAGTACGAGGACTTAGAAATGGCGTGAAAACTTGGCGAGTGGTGGTACCAACGGACTCTACAATCGTTAAAGTGGAAGCTGGGAAGCCGTTTCATCCTGCCTCATCCAGAATAAGAGCACCGGCGATACGCGTCACCGGCGACCGCCGCGTTCTGTTCCGTCATGTGGACCAAGAGGTTGTCCTCGTTCTTTCAGAAAACAAGAAAGAATCGCTCGTACATGCCATGCTAGTTGATGCAAAAGCAGGGTCATTGCTGGAGACTATCACACACCCTGAGGCTGGCGACCCAGTGTGTACCACTCGCGGTGAGAGTTGGTTCGTATACACTTTTTGGAACAACGTTATGCTCGAACAGGAGATCCATGTAATAGATATGTATGAACCAGACGAAGAAGTGACCAGAGTGCACCACGCGTTACACGAAGCTGCAAATTCAACACTTGGAAGTCGGGTAACTGGGGCCCTCAAGCTTCTAAAGAAAGATGAGGTTGTTCAATGCCCCGCGACGTTAATAGAAGAATCAGAACAAGGACAATGTATGTCGCAAAATGCGCAGACACAGAGCGATGCACCCAAGAGGCCCATTATTCTACGTTCAAGTATGCTGATTGCGAAACGGATCACTGGTCTAGATGTCACTGAGACAACATTGGGCCTCATTGAGCCGTCGATCGCAATAACGTTGGAGGCTAGTCAAGTTGTTTTGGTTTCAAGAATTCTCTTGGACGCTCGCAGGCCAAAAAATCCTAGCAAGTTCAGCTCCTCGGAGTACTTGATCCCATATCGTCCACTGTTAAATTTGCGGTCCGCATCACCAGAAGCAAAATACGTTTCATTTGGTGAAGCTGTTCTAGGTCTCAAACATGTTGCTATCGCCCCCGTCAACGGAAGGGAGAGTCTTTGTCAATTCGCTCTTGTTGGCACAGACATCCTATACACTCAGGAGCACCCCGTCGGATCTTTTGATGTACTTTCAGAGGATTTTTCGTACGCATCTGTTCTGGGAATGCTTTTCACGCTTGGGGGCGCCTTATTCTATACGACAACCTTGAAAAAGAAGGCGCGTTTGTCAAAATCATGGTGACTCCGGCTTTGGAAAGTCATCAGACTAGCCTGGTGGTTGCCCGAAACACTCTCACAAACCATATGAACTTTATAATCGCTATCGCAGCTAGCTGCTACATTGCCGAATACTTCTCAGCACTGCAGCACCCACCTCTTGTTGAGCTATTTGTCAGTTGTAAGCTGCCATAATGTCATCGAAAGTCTCTGCTTTGCGAATAATTTTCCAAGAGCTGCCATCCACAAGCACCTCTACTGGCTTCACCTTCATGTTGTAGTTTGATGCCATCGCATAGCAATAGGCACCAGAGTCCATAACTGCCAACCCGGCACCTTCCTCCGGGCGCGGAAGAACACGCTCTTTCCCAAGGAAGTCTGCACTTTCGCAGACCGGCCCTACAATATCGAAAGTATCCACCTCGCCGCCGGGCTCCGTCAAGGATATAAATTGATATGCGTCATACAAGCTTGGGCGTATGAGTTCCGCCATGCTTCCATCTGTTACGATGAAGTTTTTGGATCCGTTTGTTTTGACGCCAATTACTTTGCTAGCCATAATTGCTGTATTTCCGACCATGGATCGGCCAGGTTCAACAATAATTGTGAGCTTCGCCTCAACAAGCTGGGGACGGATGGTACTGATGAGATCCACTGGGCGCGGAATGTTTTCACCGAGTCGCTCGTAGTCGATACCCAGACCACCACCAATGTTCAAGAACTTGAGTGTGTCAAAACCTTGGCGCCGAATCTCACTGATGAAACCAAGCATGATTTCAGCAGCATCCTTAAAAATTGAAACCTTCTTTATAGTGCTTCCAAGATGACAGTGAACTCCCGCGAGGACAAGTGAGTCTTCGTCGCGAATCCGATCCAAAAACCACTGGAGATGAGAGTTGCGGATACCAAACTTGCTGCTCGCGAGACCTGTGCTGATATAGGGATGAACCTGCGGATCCACATCGGGATTGATGCGAATAAGGACATTCGCCCGCTTGCCGGCCTTCTTCGAAGCAGTCGCGATATGTTCAAGATCAAACTCAGAATCAATATTGATCAAACATCCGCATTCGACCGCAAACTCAAGTTCTTTCGAGGTCTTGCCATTCCCATTGAAAACTGTCTTTGTCATGTCCATGCCAGCTTTTACGGCAAGGCGCAGTTCGTTCCCAGAGACAAGAACTGCGCCGGATCCCAGACTGCGAAGAAGCTCAACTATTCTAAGATTGTTATTCGCTTTGATAGCGTAGCCGATGATAGAATCAAGTCCAGTGAGCGCCTCTTGATAAGCTTTGTAGTTGTTTTCAATCTGTGCTTTCGAATAGATGTAGACCGGGCTTGTTTCAAGAGAGTCCTGAATATCACGAATACGAACAGATTCACATGTCATGTAGCCTTCCGGATCCACCGAAAAGGTTGGAGTAGGGTTGATTACTTGCGGCTTGGCCACAACCATTTGAATTGGAAGATCAAAACATGAGGGCAGCCGGACTGGACGCCCTGGGGTACATCTCGGGATGACTTGAGAAGAAACAAATGTGGAGCAATGAGCACTTAGTTGAGGTGAAGAGGTGCGATGAAGCACTGATGTTCCCGACCAGCAGGGAACAAATGCCATTGTAGTCGGTATGCTGAAACTTGCGATCGACCGATTTGGGGCACGAAGGGCGTAATTAGTATATTTTGACCCGCGTCGCCAGACGTGGTTGCGGCTGCTGAGGCCGTTCGACGCCTCTGAGCGCCAGCTCCGGCAAGTGAGGTGTGATGTCGACCGGGTATCGATTCAAAAGCTTCTACCGGGCCGTTCTTGTCATCAGAAATTCTCTCGCGCGCTACGTGTCGAGAAGTACACGTGTGTCGAATCAGAATACTGTACAGAGATTGCCCTTGAAATTTGAATATGATTCAGAAGGCCTCCCTCTCACATCTCATCTTCCCTGAGTTCTATCGGTTTGGACAGCAACACCCAACATTCGTAGAGATATCCTTCAGCACACGGCGTTTCGGCCGTCTTGCAGGACAACTTGACATGAGCAAGCCTTTTATGCAAACGCATGTCTGCTGGTCACCGAATGAAGACACTTGTTCGGGTCGTTCTCGGCAACAGAAAAGAAGAGTCATTCAGTTTTGCAAAAGAAAGTGATAAATTTAGTACGGTACATCTAATGCGCACTTGGATGCGTCGAACAAAAACGAGTTCCGGTCCTAGCAAATGTCTACCGCGAATGCACATCATGGTTCCTTTGCATCCACATTTTAAATATGGGCAAATTTCAGATGGAAAGAACGTTCTACTCGTTTCGACATCTCGTAGAATACACAAGCACAGTTGCAGATCCTCTTTGACTTTCATCTACCGTACGCGGAGGCAGACCATATTACGCAATGATTACAATTGGTATGCATGTCGGCTTGCTACGCCAACGAATAGATCTGCTTCTAACAACGTTCAGTTACATTGGAAAAGGCACCTTCGAATCCACACAACTTGCCCGTCTCATGACGTGCAGGGCCACTTACAACGTAAAGAAAGCGGTGTACGATGCTGTCACTCACCAGGCACACTCTCTTCAGAAATTAAATAATCATGTTATGCTTTATGTCATTTCTCAACCATTGCGATTACGGCGAAGGACCTAGTGTACATCTCTTGACCTTAACTGTGAGGGCGAGAACGCCTTGTTATGAATATACAAAAGTTGATCAACTGCCAAAAACTCATTCGCCTCAGTTGGAAGCCCGGTTATCAACGTCCACATGCCCCATCTCTGAACCAGATGAGGACGACGTGGTCTCACCGTATTGATACCCAGACGGGTGGCTGTTCCCTGAATCCCCTGACGCGTCTGTGTTAATAGAAATGAAAGAGTCTTCATTCAGCTCCCCTTGGCCGCTAGCAGACCTTTCAGAGTTACTCGTCCAAGGAACCATGTCCGATGCATTGCGTATACTACCGCCAAAATTGCTGATGAGGAATGAACCGCCATCCTGGGGGTCCTGCCGATTACTTTGAGAATATCCATCTTCAACCTCATTGCCGAAATCGTCCTCGCGATCAAAGCCCCGGTCCTGCCCGCCTCTGCGCTTTAGCATAAGAACAACACCAAGCAACAGTACAGATACCACAGCAATGGCACCTACTACGATGCCCGCGATAACCCCGGCCCCTAACCCAACCCCTGCCTCCACTTTCGTAGGTTCGGCCCTTTCCTTCATCTTGTCACCTTTCACGTACACATTCACTTGCCCGAAATCATGAGAAGCAAGTGCCTTATCCATGCTTTGGTTACGCACAAAAGTGTGATAGCTATCAGTCACGCCATTGCAATCAAAGCTGGAGGTACAGACGGCTTCTAGCACTACCTCAAACGTCTTCCTGTCCTCATTATTCTCTGATTGACGAACAGCGGGGGATAGCGATGAGAACTTCGAGAATTCGGAAAGGGGGATGACATGGCCTATATCCCAATCCTCCGGTTCAATAAACTCATTCGAAATATCACGGATATCCTCAGCTAGTACTTTTGGGGAAAAGTCAACCGGATGGTTGACGAACAGTTCGATAAGCAAATCTTCTGGGGCAACAGATGGCTCTATCTCCGCTTCAGTGGAGACCACTGGTGACTCATCAGCAAGTTTTGGAGGCGAAAAGACAATCTCAAAAGGGTTCTCGGATGCTTCTGGCTGTTCCGTGTTTTCAGGCATTCCGAGGGTGATGTCGAAAGAGTCAAAAAATCCATCCAAGGAAGGGGACGGGGTCAAAATATCGCCCTCGTCTTCGGAGTTTTGAATTTGAGCAGGCTCCACGTCTTGAAGAACAATGGGTCCAAACGTAGGGACTGGTTCCTCAGACGGCATAATCGGCTCGATATCTACTGGCGAGATGGCGTCTGCGAGACTATCAAACGCAGTGAGACTCTCACTCCAGGTACTGCTGGCTTCGGGGCGTTCATCATTTTCAGGCTCACCTGTGAAATTAAGAGAAGTTATAGGAATTGCATCGTACTCGTCGAGACTATCATCTTCAGGGGCTTTCGTGTCGTCCCTATTCCCGTGCTTATCAGGAACAGGAAAAGTGACCTTAGGCTTTGAGTCGGGTTCTACGGCTGGTGCGGTATATGGCTCTGTACTTGAGGCGGGCATCTTCGCCTCAAATAGTTTCACATCATCTTTGGAGGCTGAATTCGACTCTTCGCCTTCAGATGTTGGCGGGTCAGGACTAGCCTTAGCGTTTGCACCCGATTCCATCGGATTGTCGACGACAAGATCTCCGGATGGCCGTCCGGGACTTTTCGGAATCAAGGATGACAACCCGTCCAATAAAGATGATCCTAGGTTTGAAGGCGTTTCTGAGTCCGCGGTTGACTGGACATCAGATGCACTGTCAAGAGGTTTGGTATGTTCAGCGTCAGTCGCCTCCGTGAAGACCGAATAATCTGACCCAATTCCCTTACCTTCGTCCTCCGCATCTTTTGCAGGCAGAACAGAGCCATTGACTGCAGTGGGACTGCCTTGACTCTCCTCGTCCATGCTGTCTTGGCTTATTGGCGCGGTGCTTATCACAGGGTTTTCCTCGTCCATGCTGTCTTGGCTTATTGGCGCGGTGCTTATCACAGGGTTTTCCTCGTCCACGCTGTCTTGGCTTATTGGCGCGGTGCTTATCACAGGGTTTTCCTCGTCCTGCCTCTCATCCTCAGAAGGGCCCTCTGTCTCATTGATTGATGTAAAACTGCTTTCGCCTTCCGTTGCCATAGGCAAGTCATCGATTCCGACAGTCGAAAACGAAATAGTGTTTGAAAGAGCTGGCGTCGCCGTTGCAGTCGCAACTGGTCCGGTAAATGTCGGATTAAACGGGGGAATTGTGTTAGAGATGTTGCCTTCGTCATCCTCAGATGCGGGGGTCTCAGGAACAAGAATGCCTTCAACCGCAATTGGAGATGCACTAACTTCCAGCTCGGATTCGCTATCGGCCAAGTCCATCCTTAGTGTTCGCATTTCAAGGTTATCTTCGATTGCAGTGCTCGCAATGCTCTTTGCATCGGAAGAGCCCCCTGCATGTGCCTTATCAGCACTTACATTTCCCCTAGAGAGCACCGAGCAGCACAACGTCGCTACAAGCAGCAATCGTAGGAGCAAGTTGCTCCACGACATATCGAAAGACAGAGATTTCCACGCGTCCGGATTGAAAATGCACAGCCCCGGGCGTCGTTCGGCCTGGGGCTGTCAGGAATGAATGGGCAGAGGTGCAGGTCTTGCAAGTGTGCAAGTGAAGTTGGTGGGGGACAGTAACGGTAGAAGGAGCTGGTGTTTACAATGACTGCAGTTGCAGTTGAGAGCAAAATCGAAAGAATTGGAATAACAGATGCTTTCGGGCTGCGTTGCTTGGTACCGAAATATGGGTCCCATGCCGACGGTCAAAAGACGTTTGTTCGTCAGGATACACTCCGCACTACAGGGGCATTATCAGCACTATGAATAACAATTGCACCCGTGAGCTGCATATACTGGAACATAAGCCTGAGGACACGAATTGGAATAAAGCCCGTAATCAGGGCCCAATGGTCTGACTAACTGCGGATGACAGCAAAACGACAGGAAGAAACCCCCTTCACCATATGCAGGTCAACGTGTCCAAACTGGAGGAGTACCAGAGATGCCCCGGGGTTTGCCCGGAAGGACGAGGCGCAGGGATGAAGAGTCATTCCTTGAATAACATGTGAAAGTCAAGGCCATATCTATCTCACTGGAAAAGGCTGACCGAGCATTGGATGTCGTTCGATGAAAGTCAGGGCCAATATCATTCTCTGTTGGACCGAAAGGCTGCAGAGATTTTGGGGACTCAACTCATCCTTGTTCGCCAGACAAATATGATGCCGATGGTTGAACTGCACCCGTCGAGCGAGGGCATCGTTTTCTCAGCAGAGACAACTAGTTGCGAATATTCCTGAGCTCCGGGAAGGAAATATGTCGCCTTCATCAAAAATAACGATACCTCATGCCATAATATCATACAGTGTTGGGGGACAGGTTGATATCAACAGATGCGCGTTGATGACGCATGTTGTATGCAGCTGTCCCATTCTATATGCTTCTTCGAAAAGCACCGCAGTAGCAACATCAAAATAGGCATGAACACATGAAAATTCCCTCTTCCGCGAAAGCACTCGCTCTTTAGTAGCAGTTGTTTCAAAGACTCAGCTATTTTCGTCTGTTCGACCTCGTGTCTTGACTTAATCGCGTCATTCCGAAACAGAAATTTGACTGTCGCTTCCTCCCACGTTCGTCACTTCTAATGCCTTCGGAATAGAGATGTGAGTGACAAAAGTTCCTCCAACTACGGACTCTAGAAAATCAGTCATTCCGATTTTTAGCTGGCCGACTGAATCTAGTTCGGCAAATCACCGTTGGATATTTGTGAATAAGCAGCGGAATGGAATCTTTGAGCGCGACCGCTCGGATCATCTGACTCAGACCATAGAGGAATCCATTTACGAATGCCATCACGAAGTCCCTGAGCGCCTTCGTACCCGCCAAATATCTTCTCAAACAACTGCCTGTAGTAGTATCCTTCCTTTGTAGTCGGCGGGTCATGTGGGAATAGTTTCGCAGCCTCTGTTAGTTGATCATCCGACACCACCTTAGCGCAATGGTCCTTAAGGCCATCAATCCAGTTATAACCAACGCCATCTGAGAACTGTTCCTTCGGCCGCATCAAAATCTCGTCAGGTAGATATTCAATTCCGCTCTCTTCCTTTGTGAATGCCCGACGAATGGCCAGCTTTTCAATGCGCTTTCCTTTTCCAGTGACCTTGTCACCAGCTGAGAACGACATTGCTTCGTCCAAAAAGTCGCGATCAAGGAACGGCACTCTAAGCTCCAAGCTCTGGGCAGCTGTGGACCTGTCTCCGCGTAGAACATCGGCAGTGTACAAGAGCTTGACTCGGCGAACCGTCTCTTCATGGAAATCGAGTTCTGAAGGAGCGTTGTGGAAATACAAGTAGCCACCGAATACTTCGTCAGCACCTTCGCCACTGAGGACGACCTTGACATACTTTTTGCAAACCTTGGAGAGCAAGAACATTGGGGTGGAAGCGCGAATAGTAGTGATATCATATGTCTCCAAGTGGTAGATGACTTTTTCGAGCGCATTGATACCGTCCTCAACCGTGAAGGTGAGGACATGATGCTTTGTGCCGAGGTAATCGGCAACCTTTTGGGCGGCAGCAACGTCTGGGGAGCCCTCTAGACCACATGAAAAGGAGTGGAACTCATATGCTCCTGGAAGATGTTTCTTCGCGATGCTAGCAACCAAAGAGGAGTCGAGGCCTCCAGAGATGAAGACACCGATGGGGACATCCGACATCAAACGACGGCGAACAGAGGTGACGAAGGAATCATGTAACTTCTTCGAGTCAACTTTGCGGGAGGGTAGCCATCCTGGTTCCATATAGAAGGGTTTGTAGTACTTTTGATAAGAAGAAGCCAGCTCCGCGCCTCGAGACGCGGCATAATAGGAACCCGGCATGAAGGGCTCAATGCTTGAACAGTGTTCGAGCAGAGACTTTGCCTCTGAGGCAAACCAAATGGCACCATCATCACTCTTGCCCATGAACATCGCCCTGATTCCGATAGGATCTCTTGCGGCGATGAATTGGTTGCGCTTCAGGTCAACGACGACAGTTGCAAAGACCCCTTTGAGGAGGTTGTAAACGTGTTCGATAGCGAAAGGGAACATTGAGGTGGCATACTTTTGGTAGAGAGGTGCAATGACCTCGCAATCAGAATGAGAGGCCAACGGCATGTCGTCAAGATGGGTATGGTGAAGGTCTTCGTGGTTGTAAATTTCACCATTGGTGACGGCGTAGATGGACTCATCACTAGTGTGCATAGGTTGGTGTCCATCAACCGGGTCACAAATGGCAAGACGGGTAAACCCGAGAGCACACCATCCATCGTCGGAGACAAAGGTCTTGAGTTCGTCGGGACCTCGGTGCTCAATCTTCTTTGCGCATGCAGTGATTATCTTTTCAATTTCGGAGCGGGGGCGTTGGAGGCCTAGAGCAACGACAATTCCGCACATGATGGCGAAAAAGGATGGGGCGGTAGGAAGTAATTGCAAAGACGGAGAGAAATGAGTCAAGTGGACTCTTGGGTGTTGAAACCGGTGTTGACGGTAACAAAAGCGAAAAGAGGACAAGATATGGGTGGGGCGGCAAAGACGGAAATGAAGGGAGTGGACAAGGAGATATGTAAGTGTTTATTTTGAGGTTAGAAACCTCAGCGTCGGCCGGCGACCGAGAGGACCTTTGGGGACTGTTTTCCGTTTTACGGCCGGTGCTGACGAGGAGCAGTTGGGTGTGTCCTGAAATTGCGCTCAGTAATGTGTGGCCATGTGCCACACATTTCTTCGCACGTCGAGACAACGTGACCCTTACACGTTTCAAATGATCTCCCGACTCATGAGCAGCTAGCCAATTGCTATCGCCGTATTTTCACCTCCCTCTCCTCTATTGGATGGACATTCGCAATCTTCCGCCAACCGCCGAATTCGCAACTGCGCCCTCTGTTTCATACTTTCCTCACAAACGCATTTCGTACAAATACCTCGCTCAGTTCTATCACTCGAATCGCACTCGATACTGCTTTCACTAACTCCCTGCATTTACAAAGCATCTCAGTACTTTGCAGTTTCGTCCCTTCAATTGTCTCGTGCCGGAACTTTTCCTCTTTCGGAACACACATCGCTACGAGTCTGGGAAAACGTCCTCAAAATCCTCCAAGCCAATCTCGCGACTTCCATTAGTTGTTGTACTTCCTTTCTGTGCGTCCGTCTTAAGAGTTAAAACTCAATAGAAGCAGGCGCTAGTCCCAAATTTGCCCATCGAACAGATCAAGTAATTGTTTCATGCACTCTCGTGGGTCCCTGGGCAGTCGTTGAGCGGATATCAATATCTATCTATCGCGCGTCTTTTGCCCGCGCGCACATTAATCTCTCGTCACACTGTCCAACCATGATCAGCCGAACTCAGATGGTGTCCACTGCCCTTGGTGCCCTAGTTTTATCTCGAATTCATATGTCGAAGAAATCGCGCGTGTGCACTTGCGAAAGAATATTGGAAGACACTTCAGAGAGGTATATCGTTTGAGACATATATCAACCACTCACACTGCACTTTTTGCGCATCATTATTAATTAGGGTGTGCACAGTCCACACTCGCAACAGACACATGTCTAGTGAGAAACCCCAAACCACAAGCTGAGACACTTTATAATGCCATCACTGCAATATTTGTGTTCGGATGGCAGTGTGCCATCTTGCGTCGTTTCCATATCCCCTTTCGCGGCAAACGATCTGAAATCTATGGCGATGTGCTATGTATAAAACCCCTTGTTGATCTGGGTTGTAAGCGAAAGCGCCAATCCCGCAAGAGAAGACTTAAAAAATTGAAATTCGCCATGTGCAGTACAGGAGGCGATAACTATCTCTCTATCTCTAATCATCATATCTATAATCATGCTTCATGTCATGTGAAACGACTACATACACGATGCAAGTAAAAAGTTCTTCCTTCTCAAGATCTACCAAGATCTTGATTTGAAAAGCGATAGGTCTCCAAAAGCAGGATACTCTGAGGCAATCACTGAAATTGTATACTGTAGCACCGGTAGTTCAAACATGGAACAGATTCCAAACAATCAATTCTAGAAACTATACGACAAACAGTTCGCATTGAACTACGTACTTTGTGGCTCGTAAGCACATCTTCAAAGCCTTCCGTTTCATTATCCAAGACTGAGTAACGCTTCTTATGAATCTTGATATAGGAAACGCTCGTCTTCTGTCATCTGTGTTTGCGCTAGACCCAGGATATTTTCTGGTTTATGCGCTTTCCCGGATAAACCGCGTGAAATCAGAACTTTACATCTGCCCATATCTCAACAAACGCCAATACGAAATATGAAAATATTCTCTGAAGAAACATAGTGACCTCCGCGATGCGAAATGAAAGTCTAAGGAACAAGTACTGGTTTTGATAATGTCAAGCTCCCTTTTCAATCCACCAATCATATACCAAGACCAATTGTAGCATTATGTTTTGCCGATTCTTGCACAATCACAAACGTTCGACTAAAAAAATTTTCAAGGATGCGCCGAAGTAAAGCAATAAACAGCTTGAGGGAATGTGCTCTAGCAGAGGGATTATGCTTTAGCACATTCCCTCAAACCGTCCTTTGCATAAAACTCAATTTGAACACTCAACTTGAACTGTTGGATAAACTAAGTTTATGTGCATTCAGTGCCGCATGTTTTTACATCTCCCGAAATGTCCCATTCAAATTTGACAACATTATCAATAAGGGAATTGCTCTACTAGGAATTTTCTCGCACGGGGTATCGGCCGCCTCACAACAATGAGGCTTACTGACAGAGATGTATCAGCCTTGTTTTTTTCGTCAGTGTTTCCATCTCGAGACCCCTGAATTGAGTAGCGGCAAAAAGCTACTCCCATGTCTGCTCAAAATTCTATGACACTTGGAAATTGTCATGCTTGGCTTGCCGAATCAAAAGTTTAGTGTCTAAACGACATGGCGTGCTTGAACCTTATTTTTTCGAGCGATGAGTGCTTTCTTTCTTGCTCTCATAATCAAGGGGGCAACAATTAATGTGTACACAGAAACATCTAAGAACAGTGATGTAAGTCCGAAGAAATCGGCTGCGAACGCTGACCACGAAACCGTGAGCTGCTTGGACACAACTCTGGTCATGAAATTTTCGAAACTAACATCCATGAAATAGACATAATGCACGGCCCGAACGTCTCCCGTTTGAAGAATCGTCCGGGAGACTTTAGCTTCATATGACTCAGTTTCATGAATCATGTTTCTCGTGAATCGAAGACTTGCCATATGAAATGGCTCCAGACTAGCAACGACATCCGCCTTGTCTACCATACTGCGATTAGTCACGATGTGTAGAGACTGACCAGCATACATGGATCGATTCTCATATTTTTCAGTTCCAATCGCCCCTAGCTCTGAATACAGAGCCGGTCTGGAAGAGACTCCACTGTAATATTCATCAAATTTGCTTGGGTAGTAAGGGCCCTCACCAGTTCTCTCCCACCTGTAGTACTTGTCATTAAATTTGTACCTCACAGCCTTTGCCGACGAGGGATAGAAATAGTCGGAAAACAAGTACACATTGCATAACATATCGACAACATCATAGACTGCAAAATCAACTGTAGCATTCCCGAATCCCATCCTATAAAGAGGCCATAGGTATTGGTTGTGAAACCCATTTGTCGGGTCGAAGACTCCAAAATCTAATATTCCTCTAGCTTTCAGTTCTTGATGGTGTGTCTTGATCTGGCCTGTGAAAAAGGCGAAGGCATCTCTTGAAAGCCCCATCTGCGACATCCTGCATTTTGAGAAGACAGAGTGCCTAGCCATTCGAATTGTAGCATGCATTTTAGAAGCTGTGCCTGCTTCGTGGTCATGTTCATCCTCATGATGAGATCTTTCAAACACAATTCTGGGAGTGCCATCGAGAGAAAAGCAATGGAAGCAATTTGGTGCAATTTTGTTTTCTTCTTCAAAAATTGAGGGATTCATAACGGTTGGAGGTGAACATGGTTGCCCCAACGCATTCACATGAACGGTGCCCAGTTGTGGCATCTCATGTGTATAAGGATAAGTAATGTTCAGCAGAGATCTAGATCCTTTGAAAAAGTCTATCCAGAGTAATGGCTGGCCTGGAAACTGCTTTCCAAGATTCTTTCCGAAATTTGGGAGCGAAGTATCCATAGTACATATCCACAGCGGAGGCATATTCATCGTTTCAGACTGAAAAAACCGTACTGTGCTTGCCATCTCATTCTTGCTCTCTATAAAATCTTTTGTAACAAACGCGAGCGACACTATTAGACCGATTAGAGCTAGGAGCCAAGCAGAAACTGCAATAACCCGCTTTT